>NC_072740.1:21524260-21788559 GCF_026930045.1 Uloborus diversus | reverse complement strand
GCAAATTGAATATTTTATAATTTTTTACCAAACTAGGAAAAATCCGCCATTGCACCGAAATTTTCGCGAACCCCCTTCTTGCACCTCGCGAACCCCTGGGGGTTCGCGAACCACCGGTTGGGAACCTCTGTCTTAGTAAAATGATATTGCAGAAATAACTGCATACATGTTTTTTTCTAACGTGTACTTATTATGTATGTATGCATTACAATAAAACAATGTATCATAAGTTTCAGCTGTGTCGATAAGATTTTTTTCCTCTAAAACTAAAGTATAGTATCGTCCACTGATATAACATTTAAGATTCCAGTAGTAGATAGAGCGGAAGGTTATATTTGAAATCTGTTCGAACCCCCAGTCCAAATTTTAGTCGATTACAACTATAGTATCCTATGCTTAATGAGAATGGTTTTCCATGAAATTGGTGTTGTAGATTATTTGGTAGAGAGCTTGAAATTGGAGTTAAATCTTCACCTGGGGTTCATTACGTCGACAGAACCCAGCTTGTTGCATGTAGGAACTAATAAGAGATCAACATTTCTTCATCTATGCACCTGAATGTTTCACTATTATTTAATATGTGCAATCAAATGCAAATGATATTAGTAAAGCGTTGATAAACATTTAGTTTCTAGTTTCTACTGTGCAATGCTCTTTATAACGTTTTTTATTATGTATTTAAATCGGTTTTAAATTGTGAGTATTCAGTTTAATATTATCATAAAAATAGTCAATTTGATGTTGTTGATGACAGGAAGATCTGTAGATTTGGCTTCAATGCTTAAAAAATGATATCTGGTATTTCTGCTGACAGTAGATTAGATCAGATTAAATTAATTGCTATGTAGAACCTAATCAAATTTAGATAATTTTTTCTGTGTTTTAAGATTTTATACAAAAACTTGAAAATAATGTTTAAATTGTAAAAAAAAAAAAAAAGACTAAAAAATAAAACAAAATTGGGAAAGAAAATAAGAAGTTTTTATATATACTCAAAAGCATCTCCCAAAGTAAGGATACAGTATGCAGAAGTACGCAGAGGAAAATTCAAATTGTAGGCAACACGGCAAAAAATATCACAGCAATAATTAGTACTAATGTTGTTTAAAGTGCAAGCCACCGTGATCAGTTTTCGTTACTTTTTTTGGCTTCTATAAAGCTTGTAAACAATTTTTGGGTCACAAGAGTTTGCAATTTGCTGACAAAAGCGAATAATTGATGAACAAGTTTTTGCAGATATTGTAAAAGTGGGTTATTTTCTCAATTCGTTAACTTTTGCGTCTGTTAACTAATGCGATATCTTTCAATTAAATATTTATTTTCCTTATTTAACAAAATATTTTACTTAAAATACTCGCAATCAGAATTAAAAATGTATGTCAGCCGTATTCTGCGTTTAAATTTTATTGTTAAAAAAAAAAAAAAAATCTGAAATGTCATTTCTGTCCCCTGTCCTTAACACACACTTGTCAGCTTTTGAGTAAATTTACTATATATGAAAGTGGTATAAAACTAAACACGTAGGCATTATAATATTATACAGAGTGATCCCGTTTAACCTGCGTAACCTCTATTTTCGCACCCGTTAGTCCTAGAAGCATAACTTCTAATAGCAAAAATGTAGTAAAGATATTGAAATTTTGAAGCAAAAGAAAAAATGAGTCAATAAAGGCAAAATTTAATTCTTTATACGAGCCCTAGGTTACCTAACTTGTATTCAGGAAAAGAATCCCCATTAAAAAAATAATTCCAACACAAAAAGTTTGGCATTAGTACCAGCAATATTCACCGAGATATCAAACGTAGCGTTTTGTGACTTACACCACTTACATTCCTCGACAATAACATCTATTTGGGGGAAATATAGCGGCTAACAAGGGCCTGAAATTGCGTATCATGGCATAACATCTGAATTCATTTCAAAAAAGGAATGAAAAATATAAACACTTCGTTTTTTTACTTCGACAATCTGTCATTTTTCTGAAAGGGCGATGAGTTCCAATCTCTTCTTTTGCATGAACCCTTAAAACTTAGAACACGGGTATCTCCTTGAGGTTTGGTTGGGCAAATGTCAAGTTTTTTGTTTCAGTAATATTTTTCAATGGAGATTATTTCTCTAAATATAAGTTAGGGACCTAGGGTCCGGTTAAAAAGTTAAAATTTGTAATTTTTGACTGATTTATGTTTTCGCTTAAAACTTTCAACATCTTAACTCTGCATTTGGTTTTTAAACAATTTTGCAATTAGAAGTATGCATTTAGGATTAACGGTTGCGAAAATAGAGGTTTTGCAGGTTAAGCAGTAATGCTCTGTGTCTACTTCAGTGCGTCATATCAATGTTCTTTAAATTCTTTATACAGTTTGTTATACACATCATTTTGTATGTGTCCACAGGTTCAGTGTAAATAATGCGGAAGGAAGAAAAAAGGGTAATATAGGTTTATTAGTGACCCCAGTTGGCTATTAAATGACTTTCATCGTACAAAAAAAGTTCTTCTCTACAGAAAAACAAAATTTAAATAAAGTAACACATTTAGGGCCTGTCAGCCTTGTTTTATCTTAAAAAGCACCTGTGTGACTTTACTCAATGTCATTTCTGTCTCCTAATCTTCCAAGAAAATGAAAGTAAGTTTTAAAAGATCTGGTTTTCCGAAAGTGTAATTACATACTTTTATAAAATACGAGTAGTTAAATCAAAGAGTTGAAAAAGTTTTTCCCTTGTTGGGCAAAATTTATTGTTTTGTCAATTCTAAGTGCTATTACTTCTCTCCCATAGTTTAAAAGCAGTTTCGGGTGACAAGTAATTACCTTTTGCATTTAAAAAGCTTTTAGAGCGATTTTTTAGTTACGCTATTTTTATTTTTTTTTCCCAATTTTGAAATAGTAATAAATTAAGAACCTTAGTAAGTCCTTAATAAAATGAACAGAGCTTTTCTGTAAACGAAATTATGTGTCATAAATATGCCACTTTGGTCAAGTTCCTTCCTTTTCTGTGCCACAGACAATTTAGATGAAATAAGCAATAAAAAAGTGAAATTTGAAGGTGATATGTATTATATTAAAGAGTATAATGGCTTGAAACACTGAATAGGGAATTTTAAACGTTTTCCCAGTTTATCGTCATTTCTGTCCTAATATACAAAAAATGTATTTTCTTTTAACAAAAAGTATGTATAAATAAAAATACCTTGCGTTAATTTTCAAAACGAGATCCTACTTAAAGCAGATTAGAAACATCAGTGGTGCATTAATGTTTGAAATGTGAAAAATTTTATGAAAATTAGAAATATTTCTTCAAAGTTCAAGATAACTTTATTTCTAAGGTATTGTTGAAATTTTAACCCTTACTAGTTTTATATTATGAATGCAAAGTAACTTTGTTAGTTTGTTACCTTTTCACGCCTTAACTACTAAACTAATCATCATGAAACTTTGTATACAGGTTCTCAAGAGTGCCGGAGTAAACATAGGCTACTTTTCGTTTTAAAAAAAATCTATGATTTGTATTCAAATTTTAAGCAAAATCATAAGTTTTAGAGTATCTCATCGAAAAAAGGTCATATTAGTTCGATTTTTGCCAATGTCAAAGCCCTTAAAAAGCTGCACAAGATGATCCACACCCGAAGTTCTAGGGAAAATCAGAAGACCCACTAACTCGTCATTTTAAGCTGTGTCACATTCTAAACGAGTAGGGTCACCAATCCCGCGCCAATCTCAGTCCCGCGGAATTTGGGGATTGTAAGGAGTCAATCCCGCGGGATCCCGGGGGATGTAATCTGTTAAGTGTAAGATGATCGATAATTACATTATCTAATGTGGCAAAGACCAGCAGTAATTCTTGACCCAATATTAAGTTTAAAAAAATATTGAGTTAATTAAATATAGAAATAATTAACAATTAAAAAAGTAGCAATACATTTATAATTGAATATAAAAAATGACTATTATAAATGTTTACACATTTTTCTACTTTGCGATGTTGACTAACACATGAATTAGCTCAGGGATATGCGTTTCCGTGTAATATTGTATTTTTTTAGGCTGAATTCAATGGTATAGTTAAATTCCCGAAACACATTTTGGACGACTGAAAAACGCGCTGAAGTGTGTATCACATGACTTCCTTTTACGCTAATTTAATGATATTAGTGCCTTAGACTTGGAGTAAGAAAAGAAAAACTTTAAATATTTTCACCCGAAGTTTGTTGCGAACCGAAGCAAAAAAAAAGAGATTAATTTTTCCAACATTAGCAATTTTAATGTGCTTCAATGGTTAGCTGTCTAAATATCGCCAATAGTGGCAAAATTAAAACCAGATTCAAATTTAAAAAAAAACCGCTAAATTTGTCTCTAAGTTGGCGACAAAACTTGGCGACCAAAAGTCTGGCGATATATTGCCAAGTGTCCGCTAAATTATAACACCACTAGAGTTGCCATTAAAATTAACAATGATTTTCCCCTAAAAAGGGGTAAAAGACCCCCTTTGGAACATCCAAATGCAACCAAAAAAGAGGTGCACAACTAGACTCCACTAGGCGTCTGCGTACCAAATTTCAACTTTCTAGGTTATACCGTTCTTGAGTTATGCGAGATACATACGCACATCCGCACATATGTACATACGGACGTCACGAGAAAACTCGTTGTAATTAATTCGGGGACCGTCATAATGGATATTTCGGGTGTCTATACGTTCCTAGGTATTATCCACGTGTGGCCGGGTTGAAAAAAAAATATTTATTCGAGAGCGAGGAAAATGGAAATTAAGGCCGATTTTTAAGTGAAATTTTTTCCACGAATACTAAACTATCTTTTTACTTCCTTTTTCAAAAAAGGAAGTATTGTATTCGCGAAAAAATTTTCACTCAAAAATCGACCTTAATTTCCATTTTGCTCACCCCCGAATGAATGTTGAGATTTTTTCAACTCGACCACACGTGGATGTGCCTAAGAACGTAGAGACACGCAATATATATATTTTGACGAATCCCGAATTAATTACAAAGAGTTTTCTCGTGACGTCTGTATGTACGTATGTACGGGGGGACCCAAAAGAAACCGGACTAATTGTGCGATGCCAATCCTAGATGTAGTAGAGTGTTTTCCAGCTAGATGGCTCAAGTAGAGATCTTTACAAACCAGTTGTGCAAGTGGCGTCAGTTTAGTTGATAACGTCTGATCGGAGTGTTGATTTTCTCAGGTGTTGTTGCTTTCCGCCTGCGATCTCATTATGGCAGATTCTAAAGAACAAATTGTAAGCTTGAAATTTTGCTTCCTGCTTGAAAAGTCGGCTATGGAATAGCTTACCAAATGATTCAACAAGCTTTCAACAGCGATGCTATGAGCCGTACACAAGTTTTCGAGTGGTTTGGGCGCTTTAACATGGTAGCACGAATGTTGAAGATCATGTTCTCTCTGAGCGCCCTTCAACGTCTCGAAATGATAAAAACGTTGAAAAAATCCGCCAAAAAATCAACGAGAGTCGTCGTTTTACGACTGACAAAACTTTAGAAGAAACAAGAGTGAGTTGGATCTCGCGCGGACGATAAGAAGAATGGTTCCTTCACCATGATAACGCTCCCGTACACACAGCCTTCACTTGTAACCGCTACTTGGCCGCTCAGGGGTGGCCAGTCGTTCAACGACCTCTGTATTTGCCAGACCTACTCCCCTGTGATCTTTTTCTGTCCCCAAGAATGAAAAAAAAAATCTGAAAGTGAAGCGTTTTGATGATGTAGAGGCTATAAAAACTGCTCCGCAACGGGCACTGGACAAAGTTAGAGTTCCAGGGGAGCTTCTAACAATGGAAAAAAAGAATTAACAAGTGTATTGCATCTAAGGGGGAACACTTTGAAGGAAACTAAAGAAATTTTGTAAATAAACTAATAAAAAAATATTTTAGAACAAAAATCCGGTTATTTTTGGGTCCCCACTCGTACGTATGTGCGGATATGCATATGTATGTCGGATAACTCAAGAACGGTATGCCCTAGAAAGTTGAAATTTGGTACGATTCCTAGTGGGATCTAGTTATGCACTTCCCCTTTTGGTTGCATTCGAGTGTTTCTAAGGGGGTCTTTTGCCCCTTTTTTTGGGGGGGGGGAATCATTGTTAATTTCGATGTAAACTCAAGTGGTGTTACAATTTGGCGGGCACTTGGCGATATATCGCCAGTCTTTTGGTCGCCAAGTTCTGTCGCCAACTTGGCGACAAATTTGGCTTTTTTTTTTTTTTTTAAATCTGGTTTCAATTTGGCCACTGTTGGTGATATTTAGAGAGTAAACTATTGAATCATGTTAAAACTACCAATAATGGGAAAATGGCATTAAATTGGAGTAAAAGGAAGTCATGTGAGGCACACATCAGCTCATTTGTAAAAGGAAGTAAAAATGTTAAAAGCATGATAAGTGGTTGATATTCTTATTTTTAAAATGTCAGTCAGTTACCATGGTTCAAATAAATATTTAAAAAAAATCCAAAATGTATTTCGGGAATTTAATTAAATTCAGCTTAAAAATACAATATACACGATCGTTTGCACAACATAAGTTCTCGTTGAACGTTACAAAATGTATTTTGTTTTGCTTCAAACATATCAGTCAGTTTCTCGAAGAATTTCCCAGTGGGTTTTTAATGGTTTGTCTACGCACTATAACTTTAAAATGGTAATCGACTGTGTGATGAAAAGTTAATGAAATTACTCTGCTAAGAAATAAATGTCGATACATAATGTAGAGTAAAATCTTTTATTCCAGGGTTCAAAACTGTACATGAAATATGTGCAAAAGCAGTATAAAAACTCTAAAATTTTCATAGTACATGTGCATTGAAGTGCAGGGTCATTAGCTTGGTCCCAATATCTTTGCAGATAACACTTTTCAGCGCATCCTTTTTACCTTACCAGTTTCCATTTTCATTGCAAGATAAGAGCAATATAAACAAATCATTAGGCACTTACAAAAAATCGCGAAACATGTAAAACATCAAAAGTAAACATATGTAGCTATAACATCGTTAAAAATCCAATACAACTTATCAGACATTCTACTGTCTTAAAGCTATAGGAGGATTTTTTATGGCATATATTTGTAAAATAAACATATATGATTGCATTTTTTTAAGAACTTGAAACGTATCTAGCAGAACTAACATTTTGCCCAAAGACAGTTAAAAAATAAATGAGTAAGAACATCGTTCTTGTTTCAGTAAAATAAACGTAAATGTAAAAAAATATTTATATCAGCATGTAAAAAAATTTACGATATTTTACATCTGTATATTGTAAACTTTTTTAATGCTAACATTGATTATACGTTTCAATTCTTTGATCAAGAAGCAAGCAATAAATGATATACATTCACAGAGACAATTATATGAATTTTTAAGCAAGCATGTCACATATAGTCAATTTAGTAATTTAGATTATAAGTTGAAGTGCAAATTTCAGTAAGTTTTATGGCATTTCCGGTTAGGTAAAATAGTAAATGTTATGATAGTAGTTTTTATTTAAAATCATATTTAATAAAAATTGACAAATGTATTTTTCATTCTTTACTTATATAATCAAGCTCCGTTCATGTGCAGTATGTAAATTTTCTTTTTATTATACCATTTGAAATATTTTTATTTTTAAAAGCAATTAAATGTTGCATTTTAAAACAAAGTTAAACACGAACGTAAAATGACGCATACTTCGTAATATATTGTTCAAAATAAATTACAAAATATTGCTGTTTCATTAGATACAAAAACAGAAGAAAAAGTTTGCTCTTAATCTTTCTCTTTTCCTCGGTAAAAATAGTCATGGCATCTTACAGATTTGCTTTAAAATATTTAAAAAAATATACTACCCCAAAAATATTGGGAGGTGCACTTAACTTTTATTATAAGTGAGTAAATGATTACGAAACAATCAATACGGAAGACAAACAGCAAAATTATTGTTTTTTAACTGAAATCTTATTCAAAAATTTGTGAACAGAATTTGAAAAGATGATATTTTGTAGTACACATCGTAAAAAAATTCGTTTAAGACAGATGAAAGGGATTAATTCCACGAGGAAAAAATCACAAATAATTTGTAGAAAAGTCAACATATTTGATACACAGACAGGAATTTCATTTAACTTATGATGGTCATACCTGAAGTTTAAAAGGAATTTAACAGTATTTGTGAAAACTGAGGCAAAAATAACACCAGAATATATTATTACTGTAGCGAAAAGGCAGTTTCTTTGTGTTATTACTGTAGCAAAAGGCAGTTACTGTAGCAAAATGGACATATTTTCATTGAAAATAGATCCTAAATAGAAATGCGTGAAATACGGCAGGTAGCAGAACACCTAAAACTTTTGACTTGAAGACAAGTCAACAAAAGAGTGGTTCATCAACTTACTGTATGTAGATTATGCTATGTATCAAACATTATGCGATATCTTTTTCAATTTTCGACAAATCAGTGCAGTCTACTTAAATTGTCAAGATCTTATACTTGATACTGTGTGTGTTATCTTTTATAGTAGAATACTTTTGTATCAAAAGGTTTTCTTTTCTAAATAATACGTGAAATACTTATTTCTCCGAGTTCATTTTTGCAGAAGTTCAGTGTAAATAAGTTACATGATTGCAAAATTTCTATACGCGTGTTTCAGAGTTAAAAAAAACTCCTTTATCGGTGTGAGAAAAAAAAAACTTACGTTTAAGCAGAAACATATCTGAAGAATGGTATTGATTTTAAAAAAAATGTTCCATTATAAAACCATACTAATTTTGGGTATGTATTTAAAAAGATCTATTTTCACGTTTTGCGCTTTCAAATGTAGAAAAAAAGTCTAAGCAATAAAACGAATTAATTCTCGCACTTTTAATATTAAAACTTTCCGAACAATGCCTCAATCAAAAATTTTTTGAAGGTTTTAGCCCATTTTTTTAGAAACTGATCCCGATTTTTTAAAAGTATTAACCGCTTTTATGAGTGACATGCGTGTTTCGCAAAGTGCATAGAACTACTAGAAACACTTAATTGCTCTTAAATGTATGCTTTTTAATCACGTTATTTAAATTAAATGGAATTTTCAAAAATCTGAATGAAAAGTTTTCTTTTCAAGTTGAAATTACAAAAATAAAATAGCTATGTATTAACAGTGTTTTTTTTTAAATATTTGGTTTTTGTTTCCTAAAAAAAAAATTTGTACGTTTTCCATGTTTTTTTTTTTTTTTTTTTTTTGCTATCAAGTTTTATTTGCTTTTTTTCGACAAAATTTTTAAAACGATAAAATTATTTGAATTAAAAAAAACTTTGTCAGGATGCGGAGTAACTAATCGCAAACTTTTTAAAAAAAGAATTTTTTTCAAGAAAGAAATATAAGTAATTTCGGTGATTTAGTTTTTGTCCGGTAAGTCGGTTTGTCCTAAAGTACAGATCGCAATGCAATCAATTAGTTTCTGGCTTTAAAAATTCTTAATAGGCCTCATCGCCTTTGTAATTTTCTTTTCTCAAGACTGAAAAAATTCTGAAAATAAAACGCTTTTTTTTTTTTGAAGATACTTCAATTGGTCTTTAGTTATGTGAGCACAACTGTCATTATCATTTCCAAATTTAAACAAAACTTTGGAATAAATTACTTCCGCTTATGTTTGAAGACTCACACTGTAAAAAATCTCGGAAAACTCTCTGAATATATAAAAAAGTTTTCCGTAATACACAGATTCGTACGCCCTCCGCAGTTTTCTGCTATAATCAAAAACGTTTCCCGTATAGCAAGAAAGTAAGAGTCGACGCATGCGCAGCTCACAATTTTATAGTCCAGCAGCAAATCTAAACTAAAACTTTCGAAAGCACGCAATGAAAACAAGTGCTGTGACTCATGTATGCGAAGTAACACTCATCAAGGGGATTAGTAGAAGTTTTGTTCCTCGCATGAATTCACTGAAGATAATTCTAAAGTCTTATATTTTCTTGCAAAGGAATCGTCATGAGATTGAATTTGAAGCTATGTCACTTATTTTTAAGTACGAAGTGCAACTTCTCGACGCATACTCGCGGAAGGAATACAAACTGAAAATAAAAACCAAATAACTGCCGAGAGGACGCCATGTAAATTCGTTGCGTCGCATAACTTGTGTAGGTAATTTACTTTTTTCTTGGATACTTTTCTTCTTTCCACCAAATGGGTAATTTTTGTAGGCAGAATTTTATTCTGTCATAAAAATCACCTTTTTGGTGACCAGAACCTGCAAAAGACCACCACCGACGAATAGGTAAGTCGCTTTGCAACTCTATTACTTTAAAGTGATTTAGTTCATATAAATCTCGTTAAAAAAACTATTTTCCTCAGTTGTGAACTATTGCAATTTGAAAATATTTTACATTACATAGAACACATATTTAAAGTGCAAGTGTGTCTAGTTTTATTCTGTAAAATTTATGAATTGAAGATTATAAAAAACTTTAAATAAGTGTTATTGTGTACTTTGTTTTTATGTGTCAATCTCAGTTAATATTTGGCTATGTATCAAGCATTATGAATTAAATGTTATAATATGCAAATTGTCAGGTTTGATAGTTCGTCTTTAAGGATGCATGTTTTCATTCTCTTGTAAACAGTGTAGCTAGATTGTATGAAGTAAAAAAAAAAAAAAAAAAACTATCTCTTGTAATTAGGAACATAGTGCTTCAGTATTATCTAAATGACGATATCTTTTTAAATATTTGCATTAGCGAAACGCTTTAAATTAGTTAAATGTGTATTAATTTATTTAACAAATAGATACATATATGTATTTAAAAGTGTCTTCATTTTTTTCGTTTTACGAGCCTCAATTTTACCAAAAGCAAAAAAAAAAAAAAAGAAAAAAAAAAGACTTAATAAAATAATTTTGTATTTTTACACCATATTAAAGTATTTGACTTATAATTTATATGATACTTTGATTTATAATGTATGTGATACTTTGATTTATAATGTATATGATGTTGCTTTTTCAAGGGGGGGGGGCGCTTCATAGCATTTTATGGGTGCACCATCACTTTTATGGTGGGGGAGGGGTTATTCTCGTATATATGAAATGGAATAATCATGTAATAGAGTTCAATGTTTTAATAAATAAAATATATAATGCATTTTGCGCACACTGTAAAAATAAAATCAGTAACCTATTTTGAATAAGTATTTATATTTGTGATGAACTGGAAAAGAGCAAGAACAGAAGAATCAACCCGAATGGTTCCAGCAGGGGGACTTGGTGTCATATTTAAATTCATCAATTTCTCTGTTGGTACTTTTCGGTACACTTTGTTCGTCAGAGAAATTGACTTGAGGTGAACGAATTCCGGAACGCGAAGGGTAGGTAAGTCCTGTCAAATTTTATCCGAAGATAAAAGCTATCAAGTTTGATACAAGATATGTTTTTAAGTTCTGCATTAAAAATACAATATGTTGATAGTTTTGTCTTGAAAATATTGAGAGAAAAACTGAAGTTTAAGATTGTTTAACAAACAATCCCCACTTTTCAGAAGGTACCCCCACTCCAATTCCCCGACGATTTTGTGATTAGGAATGAAACTACTAGATTATTTCATAATTTTTCAAAAATTTATAACTGTGCATATGTTATGCTGTTAACCATGCTATTTGTCATTAGAAATTCCAAAAAAAAAAAAAAAAATCCACGAATAATTCTAAAATTGCTTGTATTATTGCTCTTAGATATGAAAGAATTGAAACTGATATGGTATGCAATACTATAATAAAGAATTATGTTTTAGAAAAAATCACGGAAAAAGGATTCCGAAATTCTCGGAAACGTTTTTGAAAATTGTTTGGAGAATTCCGAAATACTCGGAAACGTTTTCGAAACTTTCATGAACCACAGCTGCACAGAATACTCAGAAACATTTCTGAAAATTACAGAAAGAGGATTCCGAAATACTCAGACACGTTTCTGGACATTACAGAAAGAGGATTCCGAAATACTCAGACACGTTTCTGGACATTACAGAAAGAGGATTCCGAAATACTCAGAAACGTTTTTGAAACTTTCATGAACCACAGCTGCACGATATACTCAGAAACGTTTCCGGATTTTTTTTACAGTGCAGTTACGATTACAAAACAGACATTTGCATTTGGGATTTTAAGTTTTTCATAAATATGTATGATACTAATAATGAAAATTTTTATTAAAATAAATGTATACTAAAAAGTTCACGCATGCATTATATCTAATCAATCAAGCAGCCATTCATGAAATTAATGTTCCAATGCAAAGGATTGATGCAAATATGGTTATCTTGCCTTCCTTCATTTTAAACTTCACGCATGCCAATGAAAGAAAAATGTGATTTCAGAAAGATTGTCCTTGAAAAACTATTGATTTTTATAGATTAACATGCATCAAACTCAAAAATATTACAAGCACGTGTTTTTTCATCATGGCGAAAAATGAACAATAGTTAACGAAATATAAAAGCTGTAACAGTTTAAAGGGATTATTTGAAATCCTGTGAAAAATAGAATTTATTTCAAGAGGACGCCAGTTTTTTAATGTATGACGCGCTAAAACTAGTACTTAATGTTTCATATGACAACCTTTTTTTTTTTTCAAAATTTAAAAAAATATGTAAATTTACGATAATCGTTTACTTGAATTACCTATGCTGCTCAAAAAATGTTTGGGCTTTCGCATTTTCTCCGAATTTTATACAAACTAGGAATTCATTTCCTGATCTCGACGGAGCTGCTTACTAAAATCATCTCGTGTGTATGCATACGTAGTGAGAAATAAAATTAATTAATTAGTTCATGTTAGTTTTTATTTAAATATATTATGGTTAAAATAATAATACTACTAATTGCGATAATACTAATTTGGATATCGAAAACGGATCAATGATTTCACGAAAGTTTTTTTTTTTTTAATTAGAGGACTGATAGGTTTAAACAAGAAACCACAAAATAGCCAGAAATTACTTCCAAGGATTTCCTCTGTTCCACAATAAACTAGATTTTTTTTTTCACGACATCAATCTTCTTTACTAATAATAAAGCTGAATGTCTCTCTGTCCGGAGGATGTCTGGATGTCTGTAGGATATGTGTAGGATGTCTGTAGGATGTCTGTGACGCGCATAGCGTCTAAACCGTTCGGCCGATTTTCATGAAATTTGGCACGAAGTTAGTATGTAGCATGGGGGTGTGCACCTCGAAGCGATTTTTCGAAAATTCGATGTGGTTCTTTTTTTTTATTCCAATTTTAAGAAAAAAAACTATCATAAATTACGAAATTATCATAACGTGTAACCGTAACATGGGCACAAGCCAATTGGCGAGATACGAAATTATCATAACGTGTAACCGTAACATGAGTACAAGCCAATTGACGAGAAAATTCACAATACATTATTTGTAAATACAGGCGAACCAAAAGACCTTTTAATTTTTCTATTACGGGCGAAGCCGTGCGGGTACCACTAGTTTCAGAATAAATCCAAGTCCCAGTCCCCATTTCTTTTTAAAATAGAAGCTTGGAAATTGAGCTGCGACGTAAATACGTAAGGTTTTAATAATAAGACATTAGTTTTATGTTGATCTGTGGATAATGTCACAGCTTTTGACCCCCGTTCTTTGATCATTTTAAAACTAATTATATGAACTTTATAGTTGAAATTGTACAATGCCATTTACTGTAGAAAGACGTTATTTTCGTAGCATATAACACTGACAAACTGAGTTTTCAGCACTGTATGTATCCATCTAACCTTACTTTGTTTTAAAGATAGTTATAAACAATTGCATACGTTTAATGCTTTTGAAAATTATTTGAGAAGATGAAAGGAATCAAATTTAAAAAAAATGTTAATACTGTAATTTCCCGGTAAAATGAAACAACTAAAAATGTCCAATTGAAGGTAACGTAAAACTTCTATATATAAATATTCTTAAAATTTGCATTAAAACAAAATTTTTTCTGAAAGCAAACATTCACCATAAAACTGAAAATGTTTTTGTTATTTAAAATACTATTCCCTATATATTATGTTGAACTATCTAGATGACTCTTAAAGGAGTTAGTTGTACTGTCTGTTCTCGAACTCCGCGCCTAGAAACTGCGTACGGTTCCAATTGAAAAAGGGGTGATGGTTTAAGGAAGCGCACTTCTCGATGCATTCAGTTTTTGCTTGCTCGTTACTTCCTTCTTGCTATCATCCCTGTTTTGATAAAATCAGAAGAGACCTGACGCATGCGCAAATTCGAGTAAGGTTTCGCGTTAAAATATCGGACAGTATATCTAATGTTTCGTAAGTTGCTTATAGTTTTAGCGTCATTAAAAACATTTTTATATTATTTCAGTTAAGTTATTTAACTACTCTGGCGTCCCCAAGTAATCAAAGTATTGTGCAAAAAATGTCTGAAATAATAAATAATTGGATTATTTACAAAATTCGTATCAGTATATTACATTTACATATAAACATAAAAATATCTGTTACATTTCAAAAACAACATTTACGTCGGTTTTACAGTTACTACTATCTTTACATGTATGCAAATATGTTTTGCAATTAATACTTTTTATCGTTTTGATAGTATGACAATCATAAAAATGACAAGCAATCATTCAGATGAAACCTCTCATATTCTTTAGAAGGATGCGCTAATAACAATCTGGAATCATTAACAAACTCTTTTATCCTTACGTATTGCTCACACACAGCCAAATTTAAGTAAAATAAAATTCAAAAACGATAATGCTTATGAAGATACATTAAGCAGAGTTATACATATTTCCACTACGCTATTTTTTATTGTATGAATATTTTACAAAGAATATGTATAGAACAAACGCAACCGTATGCTTTTAAATTGTTTAAAAAAACATTCAAAACTATGGCAAAAAATGCTGGTATGAAAGACTGATGAGTAGTTAACGACTAGTATATATTTTCAAGAAGATATAAGTATAGTTCAATGCACCAGAATAACAGTGAAATTTCCACTGCATGTATATTTTACTTGAAACTACAAAGTTGTATTCAAGCACTCAGTAGTTGAATTCTATGATGGTATTAGTTACTCATACATAGAAAATGTGACGAAAAAAGAGCTTAGTGCTAGGTTCACACTGGAAGCAAAAGTAACAAAACTTTTGTCACCTTCGTTTTGCCCCTGTCCACTGTGAAAAAAATGGCGCATCGAAAGCAGTGCGCAGATTCAGAACCTTAGGAGCAAATTTTTGGTTTCTTTTGCTCGCGATCTGAAGCCAGCTTAAAAACTATACAAAACGCTTGCACTTTTATCATTATGACCCTTTTTTATTTTATGCGTCGTTCAACACTTACTGTATAAAACAGTCTTGGCATTTTCTTAAATTTTTGAAATTAAATACTTATCTAATCTTAACTATCTTCCACTATAACAGTAAAAAAAAATATTTTTAATGATATGTTACGAAAATTTCTACCTTGTGTCAACATATCAAAGATTTTACAACAAGAAAATTCTCTCTATATATATATTCTATATGATCTCATGTCATTA
The DNA here is from genome assembly GCF_026930045.1 of Uloborus diversus. Lineage (NCBI taxonomy): Eukaryota > Metazoa > Arthropoda > Arachnida > Araneae > Uloboridae > Uloborus > Uloborus diversus. The sequence goes on along the minus strand of NC_072740.1, from coordinate 21,773,022 downwards.
TTTGAAAATATAATTCTTATTCTTATAAAAAGAAAACTTTTGGCTCTTTTCAAGGTACAATAAACTATACTATTATTTATTAAGATAATGATTATAACAAATTTATGATATTTTTAACTTTCTGACTTTCTTCCTATATCCATTACTACATTGAACAATAGTCAATATATCAACAATTCCATCAGCTAATGATCATATGTGTAATTATACCTATAAGGAGTGTTCAAAACAATAAATCGTTTTTCACATAAGAATGTTTTCAAAGAAATTCACTTACGATGTGCTGTCAATTACCTTCCTTCAACTCAACTAATTTCCTTAAAATACATTTATAACAGGAGAAAAATTCTCGAATCTTTATTACAAATGAAAATATGTTTATGCTAAAGCTAGTTGTTTGCTTGTTAAAGATGAATACTAATTCATAAAAAGAAAGCAAAAAATAATTTTAAAGTTGTGCTTTCATACACTCATAAAGTAATATAACTCTATCATGTACCTTCATGCCTAAGAATATAGTCGATATAGGTAGGTACATGGTTATATATTGCCCAAAAAGTACATGGCGACGATGGCTTAAGCTAGCAGTTTTACTAGAACGCTAGAGTGCTAAGTTAGCACTCACGAATATAGAGGAAGTTATTCTTTACAAAGATAAATTCCTCAGTTCTCATATCATGCATGTCCTAAATGTTAAATTCACTCGTTTCTAATGAGTTTCATCTTTAATTACAAATGATACCATAGAAAACGATTTTAATGACTCAAAAACGTGCTATGCTACAGCTAAGAAATTATACAGTATGGTTAGAAAATCACTAGTTGTAAAAACTGAAGTTGCTTTGCAAAATGTTAGTTGCTTAATTGTGTACACATGAAATGTTGATATCTAAAAAACTATAAGTGAAAACAAATACCTATAAAAAGACAAAAGGTCAATGCATTTATAAGAATTTTGTGCATATTGCCCTGCGTTTTTACGATTTCACCGTAAAGAATGCTGACCAAAAATGCTCAACCAGCATGCCTAACTAGATCTTCAACACTGAGACATGCACGTGCTGGCATGTAAAAAATTGGCACATTCCTCCTTCCGATGTTCTCGAAGGGAACAGTTACTCTAAAATGCGTCTAATCAATTCCTACCCTAACCCACAGATATGTCGTTTCTGTCAAAGAAATTCTCTTTAGCTTTCCAGTGAAATTCTTCAATATAAAACCCATATCCAAAGGCAATTTGGCCAATTAAGACATGCTATTTTTCTAACAACATTCCTCCAGCAAAGAAGGTGCTTGACAACTACCATTTTCATTTGGTGGATTCATACAGCTATTATCTTCTGCAAATTTAGCGTGCTGTGCATTCAAAACCGTCACTAGATGATAAAATCGCAAAATTACAGTAAGCCACGGCAAAAAGGAAGTTCTGGCTGAGCATTTATGTTGTATATGAATAAATATACAATGGTCCCGTGAGGATAAAAGCATGGCATGTGCTGCAAGCACCAGTATGGCTATAGCCTTTTGGGCTCATTGTAAAAGGACTTAAAGATAAATATTGAAACATTATCTGTTACAAGGCTCTCGAGTCGTAAGGTTTCAAAATGTAGCACCTCTTCTAGAAGGACGTTTATGGCAATTTAACTCTTAGAACTCTTCAAGCAATCAAGTGGAGGAGATTGCGTTTTTGAAACTATATGACCCGGATAAATATTTTTATATTCAATGATAAAGTTGCAAAAATATACCGGAGAGTTCGATAAGAATTGAACATCAAGCAAATGCTACTAGTTTTAGAAAGATTGACGGTATTTCTTTGGACTTGCATGCTTTTATGATATGCACGCTAGTAGGACTTTTTTTATGGAATTACCGGTAAGATTACCGGAGTGAATCAATAGACTCATATAATCAACAATGCTAGAGTGTTATCATTTAACATTCAGCGGAAAATTACATTCAAAATGGCAAGTTGAGATCAATAAGCTAACGATTTTAGATAACTTGTGCTCTTGTATGATGTAATGTAAACATGTAGTATGATTATTTTAATTACGCTATTTCATTACTGCTCTAGCAGAAGGATTTCCTGAAACCAGACTCTCTGGTTAAAATTTGATCCACAATTATCTACATTTTTCTGTGCTTCTGATACTGATATACAATAAGTGCAGCACCTACGATTTGCAACATCGAGCAAAATTTCAGGTAATATTACCGGAATAAAAAGTGAGACTAAAGTTTGTTCCTTGCTCGTATAAGCATAAACAATTACCTTCTTACTTAGCGAATATATTGTATCCCACACATTCATCCTATATTTTAATGTATTCACTCAATTAAAAGTCAAAACTATATCGAGCACCAGAACTATATGGCAACTTATATAGGATGGGAAAATGTCATTTGTCATTCTCATACAAAATGAGACTTGCAACCAATAAATGTCTATCTGAGAGCAATTGAGATGGTTAGGAAAAATACTATATTAGGAGATAGCAATCAAATGAAATAACTCAAACTCTTGCTGAGGCTGAGGTGTGAGGAGCAGATTTACTGTTGGCAACGATTACTGTAGGTGAACCAGGTCCATTGGTTATGTTAGCTGGAGAATCGCTTGTTCTTGAAGCTCCTTTATCAGAGTCCTTCAAATAAAAGAAAAATTTTGTAGAAATCTATGAGAAAACATAAATGTCATCTAAGTATTTGGAAGCATTACTGGTATTGTCAAGTTGATAGTTTGTGAAGTGTCCTCGTATCTTAGATGTTGTACTTTAACTTGCATTTAAACGCTTTTCGAAACGAGTTTTTTTCAAATTAGATTTTTTTCACTTTGTAAGAAAATAGTGAGTATTCTCATGTTATAGGTAAATGTATATTATTTGTATACGGAACTTCAAAAATAGTTCGTTAATTGTTTGCAAATTTTAACCAGGGTGTTGCAGAAAGCTTATTCATTCCTTAGTAAAATATCTAAGTTTTGTTAAGTAAAAGAAAAGTAATCAGTGTTTTGTTTTTTCTCACTACGAATTATTATTTAAAATTTTAGCGCGGCTTGATACAGATATTGTGCTTTTTATTTATATCACACGATAACTGTTAATTTTGGGGGATTCTTTTAAGGTTGCGCCTGGTATTCGTGCTAAGGAATAACTACAACTCCTTTTTTGACGTTCTAGTTGTGTAAACACAAGAACGTTAAACTAACTCGTGATAAAACTAATGTACAGGATTATATCGTTTTAAATATTAATTTATAAAGATCTCCTAAGAATGAAAAGAATATTGTAGAGAACAATTAAGTTGCAATATAAGTTTAAGGGGTATATTTTGAAACACTTTTTGTTTTCCAAAAATATTTGCTTCAGTTTTTCTAATGTATTTATCGCTTTTTTTTTGTTTTTTCATATGTTAAAGATTAGGTGTACAGTGTACACACACACTCTCTCTCTCTCTCAAGCTACTCAAAATGAATTAGTTTTAAATTTTACTGATCTGAAATATTTTTAACACTATGTATGTTGCGCAATTGCTTACGCACATTTTTCTGTTATTACTTGGATGCTAGATTCATTCATCAAAAAATGACAAAAATAATTTTAGTTACGTATGCAAAGGCGTTTTTTTTTTAAATACAGACGAAAAATTATAAAAGTATGATAAAATGCAAAGAATACTATAAAGATAAAAATAATACCACTTTGGGTTGCTTATGAGCATGAGATGTATCCTTTTTATCTCCATTGGACTTTCGGGTTTTATGGCTAAAATCTGGGCTTGTAGCTTGACTTCCTAAAAATGAATTATGAGTTATAACAGCTGAGCATAACATTGAATAATTATTTTGCTTTAGGTGAATGAACAAAGAAATCAACATTTTTATTCAAATAATTAAAGTTTTAAAAAAATGGGAAAATGACGTTGCAAACATAATTAGGACTGTGTATGTGCAAATATTCAAAAAAAGGTTCTCTTTTTTTTCATAATTTCATTCTTATTTTAGTTGCGTTCTAATTTTAATCTTAGAACCCCAGAAACTCCTGCGCCTCCCATTTTCATTGGTTTATCGAGATTATATACCACGGAAAGCCGTGGGAGCTGGGTCATTGAGATATCCACTTTTGGCATGGTACTAAAGGGAAGCGACTGCCCCCTTTGACTTGCATCCAAGCAGCTTGTTCCAAGCAGAAAAACTCTTGAACTTGCGATGCTAAAAAAAAAAAAGCTTTTTTTTTTTTATTACACTAAAAAGTTTTTTTTTTCTTAACATTTGTAGTTTTAACAAAGAGACCATAAATGCATTAAAACAAGCTGATTTTATACATCCAGTACCTAAAGAGATAACCTTTTTTTTTCCGAACTTCCATAAAACGTCCCCTACCACATTATAAAAGCATTTCCGATCCTGCAATGCTATGCGACTCCAAATTGTTGAGGTGAACTCCATACCTCTTAAAGTTTGCCCACTAGTAACAGATTCACCCTGTATAGTGTGTATAAAGCATAGATCGTGAGGGTTCACCTGTTACCTCTTCAAAATAATGCCTTACCCCAGGCCCTTCAAAGCATATTGCCCTTCCCATTTCATTACGATATTGTATTATGACTTTCATCTCGTGTAAGTATTTTTCGAGTCACTATGATAATAATTAAGCTACTATCTATGCATGGTTAGGTTACCTAAGAACTTTGTGTGGTTCGGCTCCCGTAAGAAATTGGGAAGTTCAGTCTAATCGGGAAGAGTTATTGGATCTGAGATTAGCTGAGATACCACCACAGTGATGTTTTGAAGGTAAAAATCAACCCAATTTATTACTTATAACACTTATTCCTTTTAAATGAACTCTTCAAAAATAAATTAACACTTTCAAGGTCAGGCGTTAACTTACCAAAGATAAATTATATATTAGTACTAAATTTGTAATAGTGGTATTGAACAGCTTAATTTATTATTGAAGAATAATGCTTGAAAACACAAAACATTAATATATGACAATCTAATTTATGTCACTTAATGAAAGCTTTAATGCAGTAGATGCAAAAATCTATACACAATTTAACAACACGTATTTTAAAATGTTTTCTGGTAACTGTTTCATATTTTTATCACTTTTTTAAACTTTAATCGACAGACAATATTGAGTGAACAATCGGAGTGGTTTTAAATTGATAAAGTCTTTTTAATGTCATAACCGTTCGTTGAAACTGTCGCTAGAGCATTTTAAGGAGGATATAGCAGGTGAAAAATGGAAAGTAAATAAGAAAACGAACTCGGTTTCTCCGGCAGTTCAAAGAAATCATTAATCTTGGCTACGATCAAATCGATCGCTCAGAAGTGAGCGTTTAAATTCCCCTATTCAATGATCTTTTAAAAATAAATTGTGACTGCATTCTACGAAGGAGAAAGCAAAAGGCAATCTCAAGCATTCAATTGGCTTCATTCTATAATTTAAAGCGAAAAATCTGAGTTATGGTGAAGCGAATTAATTCTTTTTGTTCGTACTGAAAGACATTTATAAGAATGTTTAAAAGCAGTAAAAAAACATCTGTATAAAAAGCAATATGCCCTGCTATACCCAAGTATGGATAAGCAAGTGTAGCACAATGCTCTAAAACACATTAAGTTTTAATGAAACTGGTAATGCATTTAAACTTAAAATAATTTTTGTAAGCACATTGCTATGTTGCTGTGGCCCATGAATATGATGCAGGCATCTACAGTTATCAGAGTGAATTCAATGAGTCAGTTGGTATTTACAAGGCAATGGTGGAAGGTTATGAACAGCCACCACGAGGTCTGCCGGTGTTTTACGTTTATTTGAATTTGTTAAGGTTTTAGGTCTAAAAATAAAGTACTTTTGCACATTTTGAAGAGAAAAGAGAAACTCTGTCCTGTCCATTACTCATTCTTTCCTCATCCTATCTGTTACTGGGTATCATCAGAATAGTCGGTGTCTGTTACTGCGGGTCGGACCTTTTTTCGAAATTGAGCAAATAAAAATAGAATTAACAAATTCAGAGGATCCAGAAGCAGCCAAATTGATGAGATGTAGTTGCATGAGAGAAAAATAGTTTTAAAAGTCTAAATGCATTAAAAGGCTCAGAAAATTGAGTTAACCCGAGAGCGATGTCTTAAGCATGTCTGTTACTGGTGCCGTTACCCTATGTGGTACTGGAAACTATTTCTGAAAAAAAAATTAGAAGAGTTTTTTCTTTACTTTGTTTTCTGGGAGTGCGAAGCATTGTTTGTAAAAAAAAAATATGTAAATGAATCAATAGATGCTGCAATGAGTTTAAAATTTGAAAGCATTTTGAATATCATGGGTTTTTTTTGCTAGTTCATAAAAGTTAATGATTTTTTCACCAGGCGTTTTCTGCAGCAATTTTATATAAGTTAAAGTAAGGCTTGGAACATGAAACAAAATCCTTCCAGGAATAAATTTTTCGCTTGGTTACATGTTATTGTTCGTCTCACTGGGTCTTTTCATTTTTTATTTATACTATTATTTGTGTCACAATTTAAAAACAAGAACGAAGAAACATTATTGTGCGGCAAAAAAGTTTTTGCAGCGTCTTTTTTCTTCTGCGTCTCAAGCAGAAAAAAAACCCCACGGAAATCGGCTTAGCCATTTTAGTGAAAATTCTCGCAGAACGCTCACACATTAACGTTTTTCAGAGCAAAATAAAAAATATATAGACGATAGTCCCTACGTAGCAATTAGTAGTGAAATTATTAGCAACATTTGAACATAAACTAGAGCAAAATATGTAAATTAGATAAAAATGCAATGGAAAAATAAAGCCGTTTGGTTATATTTTTATTTATCACTTTTTGCCTCTAAATAGACTAGATAGAGAAATTATTTATAAAAGTATGTAAAGACGCTCTCTGTTTCTAGTGTAAGCATCAGAAGTTCAGTATCAGTGCTTGCCTCACAAGGCACGGAGTTTTATCGTTCAACAGTTCAATATAACGTTCATCCCAAAGTTAATAAGGAAACAACGATGCATTCTCAGTTTTAAAACTGCTGTTTAAAGTGTAATGTTATGTGGATGAAATCTTTGCTGTATGTTTTCATCTAACTCTCAACTTTAAAGATATCATAGTTTCTAAGCAAAACTAGTTTTAAATAACGTTCACTCTCGCTTTTTTTTTTTTAATGAGCCAATATTAGCAATTTATGAAGTTAAATAGTTTAGAGAGTTACATTTTTTTGAGTGATGTGTTATGAAGCTGTTTAATATTCGAAGACGAATTTTTAACTTAATGCCCAAGGCTTATATTCTGCAATGTAACATCCGCCATTCGTATGTAAAAGCCTAAGAAAAAATAAATAGCTAATGGTCAGTCTCGCTCCCTAATGGATTTATGAAAATGCTGCATTTTTGCAAAAATTTCCGAAAATGGTGCCAGCTGTTTCCAAATGCAAGTAATTACATTAATATGGATGGCTTTGAACGGACACGAATATTTAAAGAAGAAATTTGCAAGCTATTGCATACTAATAACCAATAATTGGACTCCATTTCAGCCTAAATTGCACTTTTAGACATGAGTTTTTAGCATTTGTTTTGTGATCTCAGTTCCCCATTAGAAGCATCTACGTTACTGCAGAAGTTTATAATCTCCAAACATATGGAGAAGAAAAAGGGGAGGGGGAATAAAATGCATAGATGTCTTGGTGCATTCTCTTAAAATATGAGTTCTGAGATTGAACACTCAAAGAATTTATTTTTCGGGGCCAGAAGATGAACTATAATGGCGTTTAGCAGGATAAAATGGCGGAAATTTATTGAAACGGCCTTGGTCTGTCCAGTGCTGTAGCGCCGACGAAAAAAAAAATATAAACACACAGACTAAATGAACTTATCACAGTTATTACTAAAGTAAAAAAAAATTACAGTAAATAAGACACTATAGCTTAATTATTTTAACATAAATTACTAATATTATAGAAGTTAATGACTGCAAAAGTAGGTATGTTCAAAAAAAAATGTCTTAAGAAAAAATTCACATGTATGTCGCTAAAAAAGGATGTGAGTTGCAATAACTTTTCATGTAATGTCTAAACCGTTAGAGAGACCATTTTGAAAATCTTTGACTATCTCAGGCTGTTGGCTTACCTAAGTATTGCGATATGTGTAAAAAATAATGCATTTGCAAAAAAAAAAAAGACGATACCTACTTTTGCAGCTACATGTTTTAAATGTAGGTTCATATATTTCCTGTTTCTGTCAATTCGAAACATTGAAAACTACATACCGAACTATTAAAAACTGTTTCCATATGAAACTTTATAAGGTTGCATTAGTAGCGGATCCGGAAAATATGTATTTTTTAAAGTTTTAAATAAGAATTAACAATAAATTGAATTAAAATCATAAATTGGGAGAAAAAAAAGAGATTTAAGCTTAGCTTTTTGTGGTGATGCTAGTAGTACGTTATAGGTGCTGTAATTTCAAGTCCCGCCTCGCTTTCAGAGTGCTCAAGTTTGTAAGCGATATTTTAATTTAGTCTTCAACGTTTTTACATGCTTTTTTTTTTTTTTTTTGGCCGACTATGAGTTATTTCCAATTACCATATTAATAAACTTTAATTAGTCGCAACTTCCCAATTTAGGGGAAGTTTTTAAATTTTAAACAAGATTGGTGTGCGGTCCAAAGATGATTTAGAAAGCAAATCAAAAACATTTCATAAATACTTTTTTTTAATGGGAAAAAATCCGAAACATAAATCTAAGCAGCGTTAAGTTTTAAAAGCGTTGTTGCCGTTTACTGTTTGTTATCGTTTCTGGCGCATAGTAAGTGTAGGAGGCTGATATGCACGCCTTCTCTCGCCAAATATATTCTTTTGGAATCTTAAAAAAATTATAAACTGCTTTTTTAGATCTGTTTATCTTTCTTGCAATTTCGCTTCCACTCATTCCACATTTTCTGTAAACAATAATTAGTCCCTTTTCATATTCAGAGAGATTAAATATGCACATTTTGGTTGCAATTTCGAAAGACACGTGTCCTTATATTTTTTTTTAAACGGAAAAAACTATTAAAACCTTAAAAATTCATGCATTTCAATGATTTTCAAAATTTTTGGAGAAAAGTTTGTTTGAAAATATATTTTATTTCACATATTTTTATCATAAATTATGTGTGCATACTTTTTTAGCCAGGCGGCTCCGATTGGCGACTTTTTGCTTGTCCTTATAATTTTTCATGGCTGTATATATAAACAAAAAATAATTTTGTCATACTTTTCTCCAACTGTGCTGCAGAGGAAATGTGATGCACTTGAATTTTCATGAAATGGAATTACCGTATGCGTCTTTGTTTGATTGTTTCTTAAGTAACTCAGTTTTTTTTACACGATAAAGAGACAAAATGTTTTTATTTGGCACTAGCAGTAAACGCACAGCAATAAGAGCGGGTACTGCGGGTACAGTGCGAGTGGCTAAGAATTTAAAGGAAGTCCTTTAAAAACAAAATCCACGCCCCACGCCCCCCCCCCCCCCCCCCCCCCCGATGTGAAAGGATCATTTTTCTTCAATTGACCTTTTCAAAAAATCTATTAAAGTCTCTTTGGAATTTAAAACTATTCGCCAAAACAAATAAAAATATTAACAGTAGCTTTAAAAATCAAAATAAACCTTCAACTATATAGTTCCTCGTTTAACGCGCCAAGCTACCACGCTACCGTAACCCTGCCCTTTAGCTAGTGAAGCGGTTTTTTCCCCTGCAATATAAAGTGTTTCGCCGAATAAACAATACTATTATAAAAACCTTATAAAGAACAATCACAGTTGAATGATATGGCAAATCAAATTACTGACTTAGATAAGTAACTACCTTCAACTATAATGACAAAAAAAACAATGAAGAAATAAGGGAAACAAAACCCAATAGAAAAATCCTACAAAATCAAATTATGTACCTAAATACCGAAAAAAAAAGCATTCAAAAATCAGTTCGCCGGCCACGCGTCTGAGCCGCGCGGCATGGTTCCTCGCAGCTATTGACACTGTCGGCCAGCGCCCTCTCGACTTACCCTGCCATCTAGTAGAAATTCATAGAACTAAACAATTAATTAAACATTTAATTTATAGTTACAATTATTTCAGTTAATCGGATTTTTTAAAAAAATAGCCTGTAACCTTCCTCAATAAATGGATTATTCAACACAAAAAGAATTTTTCATTTCGTACCAGTAGTTCCTGAGATTAGTGCGTTCAAACAAATTCTTCAGCTTTATATTATTACTATTTGGTATTACGATTTAGGCAGAATACAGGTGAAGTCTAGCAAATCTATCACTCTGTGTCAATCTTTAAGTATGTACTTTTTTAAAGATCAACAGTTGAAGAGCAAGATCTAGAATCAAGACAGTTGTACATACTTTGCATTGGTATATCTGTACGTTATTGGGAATACATGTTCTTTATATCCATGTAAAAAGGATTTTGAACATTTTTTAATGTTTTTAAAAATTAACTCAATACATGACATCTTATCAGTCCCTATTCTTTCTAATGATAGCTGATAGTTAGAAAGTTTAATTAAGGAACATGTTATGCGACATAGGTTTTGGCAGGATGAACTCAGAGTATCTCCTTTTACACAAGTAACTCAAAAAGGAGTTGTCTTTACCGCAAAATGGTTCTTTGTGCATCTTTATTATCAATGATGAACATAATCCTCCTTTATTCAAGGAGTTACCGAAGACAACTAACATTTACTCCTAATATCAAAATGTTAAAAATCGCCTTTATATCATGGTTAAATCATTGCAAAAATCTGAGCGATTTAAGCAAAGAAAGAAGATACTTGAAAGCCAATTTTCTTAACTTTACGTATTTGTCCAATGACCTGATATTATAATGACCTATTCAGCGACTTCTCATGCAACTGTACTGGATAAATTGCTTTAAAAAAAATAAATAACTGATCTTACTCCAAAAATACATTTTCTAACGTGATTAGTGACTATGATCACGCCGTTCACCCAGTTAACCTGACCGTCATTAGTGTCGTATGAAGTACGTAGCCATTTCTTCCACACAATTTGGTAAAGCATGGTTACTTTAAGATGGCACATTAAAAGGTAAGCAGTTGAGGAGGAAAGTTAAAATAGAAATGGAATATATAAAGCAAAATATTTCTAATTTTCTTCGGATTTTTTGTATGTTTTGAATTTTTGAAACTTCGGCTATTCATTACTAATTGTAAAAATGTAATGTTTTTGAAATGTTTCAAAATTGAGTTTACGCAAATGAAAACGATATCATCCTATAAAGAAAAATGTACTCTACTTGGTCACCTACCCCTTCGGGATTGAATTGGTGACAGTTGAGAACAAATACTGAGCTGTCTTGATCCAGGAACTTCCAAACTTGTGTGGCTGGCTCTTCGTCTTCCCTTCTTCTTTCCAAGCTTTATATGCATTAGACGTGGATGGGGAGAGTTGAAGATAGTGCGATGGTTACGGAAACGAGCTCTGAAAAAAAAAAAACAATGTAAAGCATTTAAGTCAACTTATTATGAGACAAATACATTTGAATGCATCTTCTTGAATGTTGTTAAAAGAAGTTATGCAAGATAACGAGTTAAAGCATTGGTCTTTTGCTTACGATTTAGTAAAGGATTTTTGAAAACCTTGAACTTGAAAGGAAGTTTTTGAAGAGAAAAAAGTTTTATTCTTTTGAATGTTTCGGTTTATGAATGTTAAAACCCTTTGTGTTAAAAACACCACAGCAGATAAAAGCTTGGAATGAATTGAAATTTCTTCTCAGACCGTCATTCGGTTTGAGCAGAAAACAGTAAACACTCCAATTGCATTTTAGTAAATTTGTGTAAGTAAATGAAAAAAAAAAAAAGACCCATCAGTTTTCTTGGCTCAGTATATCTACTTTCCTACATGTAAATAATAGCATTGAAAACATCAATATAATTAATTACAAAACTACTTTAGCTGGCTATACAGTCCATCAGCGTATCATTGAGCCAATCCGGTTAACTTTGTGCCACTTCAATTTTTTTTAGTAAATTCGAATTCGAAAAAAATATAGGAGTGCACAGTGCTACACTATGTTGTCAAAGTTATAAAATGAGTTTTCTACTCTTTATTTTAGGAAAAACATTCGCAAAACTGTATACTGCAAATTACAGAATACAAAAAAAAAGTAAATAAATAAATAAAAATTACGATTTAGAAGTCATTTCGGGAAAGTCGATTTGAAGTTGATAATATCATATTAATCTTTAAAAGTAAGTAACATTTAACTCATTAATCAGGCATTTCAATTTTAATACGTGGTAAATCTATTAGTATCTACAAATATTTATTTATTAATTTAGTATTAATAAAATAAGAACAAGTAAGGCAATATAGTAATTTTTTTGAACATTTGTTTCCCAAAACGTATTTTGTTTATTTCATTGCATTACTGAAAAACATAAGAGCAATTCCATGTCAGATCAATTACCCTTTAGGCCTGACCATTTCCGATTTTAGTAAAATTTGGCAAGAAAAACAAATACGACAAGATAAGTAAACCTACCAATTTTTTGAATTATATTTGAAAATTGTTCAAAATATAGTCCTGTAAAAAAAACGCAAAAAGCGTGAAAAAAATATAAAAAGTCGTTCTTTCAAATGGCTGCAACTTCTCTCCTAATAATAGTAAAGTAAAAATTTAACAACTATTGTAAAGCTTCTTATTGACATATTACATAACTTTCTTATGACAAATTTAGGTTTCAAGGACATAATCACCGTTACTTTTGAACTTGAACATCTCAAAATACCCCCATGCAGAACTTTAAGAAAAGAATACATTTTAATTGCTCCTACACTATTCTTCCACTGTACCAAAAGTTAGGCTCGCACCAAAATGGCAAGTCACTGCAAAAAAAAACAGGAACGTTTACATACTTTCTGTAAATGTTTAACTTGATTTGGCTTGATGTGACATGAAATTTTTCATCTGCGAAAATTAGGTAAGCATTCCTGATTTTTTGCAGTGCCTTGTCAGTTTAAGATTAGTGTTGGGGCAATAAAATATACTTTTCTTCGAAAAATTCTAATTAGGTTAAATGTACAGGTGTTTTGAGATATGCAAAATCAAAAGTCACGGTAAATGACCTTGAAACTTAAATTTGACGTAAGAAAGACATGTAATATATCAATAGAAAGCTCTATTCCTCGGAAAATAATTAAAAAACCTATTTAATAGGTTTTTTATTTATTTTCAACTACTATTGGGAAATAAGTTACAGTCATTTGAAAGAACGCATTATTAAATTTTTTCGCACATTTTAAGGTTTTTTTTTTTTTTTTTTTTTTTTTTTTTTTTTTTTCTTTTTTTTTTTTTTACAGGCTTGTATTTTGAAGAACTTTCAAAACAGAAATCTAAAAATTTGCAGGATTACTTACCTTGACATATGATGTGCCCTTTATGCCAAAGTTTAAGAAAATCGAAAATGCTGAGGATAAAAACTTCCTTTTCTTCATTGATCTGACACGGAATTGATCATAGTCGAAATATTTTTATAACTATAAATTTAAAATCACATCGAAAATTCTACCGTTGAGGCAGTAACGCAAGCGATAAATATTTTACAGTAGATTGAACAGGATGGAATCTGCTACATGCTTATTTATTTCTCTTCTTTTTATCAATATAATTGTGCAAAAAAGGGTGCATTTTTTATTTTAGCAATGGAAAATTGTTTTATTCTGCCTTTTTATATCCCACAAGAATAATAAAATAATTGTTTTCCTCTAAGTATTGCTGCTTTTCTTTTTCCATTCTTTCTTCAAATAATATTGTACGCAATTTATAAAAACCTTGTGAAACTGCAGAAGTTTTCAAATGTTATTAAATCGCATATTTCAGATTTAAATTTCCGCAACTGCAAAAGGTTGTTTTAATAATTTATTTTTCAACGCCTTTCTCATGTTACTCAAAGTTACCCTAAAAGTCAGGCTAACTTTAAAGCAGGTTAATAATTCATTTTAATCGGTGTTTGTAATAACCATTCCTCAATTTTGGATAACTACACAATACTTGAGTTTTTCTTTCGTTTTATACCAACAGATGCAACAGATTTATTAAAATATCCGTGGGGTAGTTAAAAGCAGAGAAAATGTGTTACGATACCCTAAATGACTGTACTGAAAAGTAAAAATAAAAATAAAACTTTCTGATAATTTCTAAAAAAGATAAAATAATCATAAATTGTGAATAATGCTATTCTTTATTTTAAACTGAAATGAGTTAAGTTTTCTTAAAGATACAAAGTAACGGGGATAGAAAAAGCTTAGTTCATTTTATTGAGACGTTGTGAATGTGCGAAAATTTTATAATTTGCCTCGAAAAACACATTAACATCTTAAAAACTGTACTGTAACTAAGCTGTAGTTAATATGAGAAAAACAAATAAAATAATAAAATAAAAACATACGTCATCACCCACTTGTCTACAGCTACTAACAAGAAAAACATATTTAGATTACATAATAAATTATTTGAGGAAGTTATTGAAAGTAATTAAACAAGCTTAATTTGTTTAAAAACTTTTCCAAAGCCTTTCCTAAATCCAAATACAGAGCAAAATAAAATTGTAGCTACATACACACCATAACTAAATGCAGTAACCCTCGCAATTTTTCTGTGTGAGTAAAACATACACTTGAAACGGATGTTGCATCTTAGAAATTTAAGTGACTATAAGCTAAGTGTTATGTGAGAAAAAAGATGAACAAGACACAAAACAAAGGCCTACATTCTTTTGCTGAAGAGCTGGACTAATATTTCTTTTCGAGAGACTCATAATTTGGTAAGTCAACACTTTTCATGTTCTTATCTCGCTTCGCTAGACAACACATTTAACGAGAATGTCGTAAATTCCTTTTATGGCGCGTGTGTTTAATGGTGTGCAGCCAAATATCTTATAACCCGAATTAAAGTTACTTATTTCTGTTAAATTTTTATATTTTGCTCGGCTTTTGGAAAAGAAGAAACTTTTGAATAATTCTTTTGTATTGCGCTTTCTTATTGCTCCAAATCATTTCAGAAAACATGAGTCATAGCATTTTTGGAATTACAAAGATTTAAAAGATATTTTGCGTTTAAAAATTGGAAGGAAATAAGCATATTACATTTAATTCGTTGATTAAAAAGTAAACTTTTTTCGCCAGTATTTTGTTTGTTGACGAGTGTCTAAATCGTAACCGAGTTACGGTAGATAGAAGGAAAATGAGCCAAAAAATAAATTTCTGAGATAAACACCGATTTCTGAAATTCCTTGGAAATTTGTACACAAAATCAGTACATGTTTGAAAAGAACAGACAAAATTCTATAAAATTAAAACAAAGCATCAAGATAGTTGCAGTTTTCAGTGAGCTACAAGCTTTGAAACATTTGAAGTACTCAAACTTGAATTGGCGGAAACATTTGTGAACGACATTTTAAAAAACAGTATTATCTATCGATTGAGTTACAACCGGTCAAATGTATTAAAAACTAGTCTATCTCACTAGATTTCAAATGATATCACAGAAAAATCATATTGATGTACAAGTTCGAAAGAAACTAACCCTTTTGTTTGAAGGATTGAAATAAGCGTTTTTCAAAAAACAAAACTGGTAAACGTATCACAGCCCTTTTAGTATAAATTCCCTCTACAAATTCCTACCTCCATCTGTTTTTTTTAACGTAATTTTTATACATAATTATGATAAGATGAATATGTTTTCGCTTTTTCTGTGAAGATATGGCCAGGTAGGGAAAACCCGCTTCGCCATCTTACGTTCCAGGCGTTTTTTTTTTTTTTTTTTTTTTTTTTTGGATTTTCGCATCATATCGCATAAACTATTTATTTGAGGGTAAAACAATTTACGATGAATTAAAGAGCATAAAATTACCTTTAAAAAGGTTTTTTTAGGTGTTTTATCGAATCAGTCATCCATCTCATAGTTCTCGTTCACTACATACTAATTACATCATTAGCAGGTGCATATTCAAGTGCTTAAACAAGCAATATATTCTAAGCACTAAATTTTTTTAGACCTTGCCAATGTAACCTTGCCAACTTGGGAAATTGTTACTCATAGTTCTTTTTCTCATAAAAAATAAGGCCCCTTATGAATACTAAAATTAGTGAAGGTGCTTGGAGGGAGTCTAATAAAAATCACCATTTTCTTTTCTAAATATGTTTCATCCTCTCTATTCAACTTCGATTACTTTTATTACTTTTGTCGCTAAATCTCTTTATTTATCATACATACATCAAAAGAAAGACATTTCAACTTAGAAAATCATTTTACGTTTTTCATTTATTTATTTATTTGTTTCATTTTTTTTAATTTTCTTTTTTTAAGCTATAGTTTTCTGCGGTTACAGCATTGAACTTTTTTGATTAAAAGTAATAAAAGGTAAGAAAATAATTGTACTAATTTTTTCCATCAGAAGAGAAATAAAATGGTTTGTTAACATATACATTTCATTGAAAATAACAAAATACACTTTAATTCATGAATAAGAAATAAAAAATTGCATTGTTTAACCAGAAATTACAAAAAAAATCATGCATAAGTGTAGTGTTTATAATAAGGTTTAAACGCGAATTTATTTGAGCTTTCTGACCCTAAGAAGCAGTCGCAAAGGAGCCGCTACGGATAGTTTCTATAGGGCAATTGCTTAGGGTCCGGAAACTTGAAACTTTTCGCATAAAAAAGGGTTCTTTTAAACCCCAAAACACGTTTATGCAATATTTTTCGCAATGTGGAAATTAATATCTCTTATTTTCTAAATATTTCTTTACTTCAAATGTAATCATTGTAATTCCGCATATCACACACCCAACTGAATATCGCTATAAATGCAAATTTTCAATGTTTGATTTCATGTCGGTATTGCAGTAATAACATGTTGAACTTTGTAATTAAACACAATTAAACTCAAAATTTAAAGTATAGATATTTGATTTAATCAAGAGTTTAATTATATTTCATCTAAATCCAACATGTTAACACTGCCATGCTGCCATAAGGTCAAAACTAAAAAATCTGCACTTATGGAGGTAATTAAATTGATGTGCATATATTCATTGAAATACATTATCATCATGTATTTCAATGTAACATAATGATACATTTTTTTCAATGACAAAACACCGATTAATTAGTCAAAAAATATTTATCGACCATTGTGTTTTTTTTTTTTTAATCCAAAAATATGACGTTTTATTGCTATGGTTTTCTTCTTTTTTAGAGAAATTCCGTCTTATGAAAAAAATTCTTTCTAGTTCCCTAAATTGTTCCTTATTAGTATATAAAAACGAAAACTAAAACATTTACCGATGTTTACTCTAGTGCAGTATGCGTTATAAAATATATCTATAAATAAATAGTACCAAAATATTTTCAAAAACATTATCGTAGTAAACATGTTATTTGAAAGCATGTGTCTAAATTTTTGATCCCTAACGTAGCGATCAATCAAGATGAAATCTACAATGTAGTGGAAAGGGGAACGCCCTACTTAAAAAACTCAGTTAGTCGTGTTATGAATGGAAGAGTTTCCTTTCTCAAGATTTTGAAGGAATGAACAGTTAACAAACTTTTGTCAATAATTAACTTTTTTTTACCTTCGTAAAATATAATTTTTTTTAACTTTAAAAAATTGTTTTGAACACCTTAATTTTAAAATACAGTTTAATACTATTTAAAAATTAAAAGAAAAAATAAAACTTTTCTTTCTTTGCTTCTAAACTAAAAGTTTGCACTTGATAAGCATTATTCTAAAATATCTTTAAGTATGGGTCTAGAATAAAAAAGAAACTGTGTAGCAATTTAAGGCGATAAGGGGGCTTTCAGATGAGTAAAAATTGGTCAAACAAACGTATTTTCATTCATCATATTTCTAAAAACGACACCTTTAGCTGAACCGTTTAAAAAAAAAAAAAAAACTGAATCGGTGGAAAACTCGCGAAGTTGTGACACTTTTTGTGGGAGCCACGCCCCCTTTTTTTACTAAAAAATGCATACAAAATGCATATAAGAAATGGATATAAAATGCATGAGTAAAAAAAAAGCATATAATATTTAAATTTTTAATACTAATACCATTTCTAATGAATCATAAGCACTTATTTGTGGTGAATTAGTATTAAAAACTAAATTATTTATTCAATAACGAAATTTGCAATAGTAAAACAGAAAATGCTGATTTCCTCAAAACCTAATTTTCGACATAATTACAAAACTCAAACTGCTCCTTTTAAACGAATTATTATTTAAATCTGCTGAAAATTTTATGCCAAGTATTTAAGTGGTTTGTTAACATTTTGTTGTGAAAGATTTTTCTGTTTAATTAGTTTTGTGGAGTTTATTTGCTATATTTTATTGAAATATGAACATATTTTATCGAAAACGTCTAGTTTTTGGGGTTTTATTTCATTATTTATCTTTATTACAAAATTTTGAAAAAGTAATTCCAACATCCCAATTTCGGTTGTTTTACATATCGTATTTAGCTAGTATTTTATAAATTTGATGAATTTTCGTTTGCAAGGAGTAATATGACAAAAGCGTTATAAAATCTAAATTTAAATTTAAAAATAAATTAAATTTTAAAATAATTCAATGAAATTTCATATTTGAGCTGGTATTAGCATCATGTAACTATGCTGAAAATTTCAAAGAAATTCATTGAAAATTACTTTAAAAAAAATTGAAACCCCCGTATCGCCTTAAACCAAACTTGGTAGACTTGCACTCCCGGAAATGGTACTGTGAGAATACACGTATGATCACATAAAAGTGGGTGGATGGGGAAAATGCGTAATGTGATCCTATAATTGAAGTTAGTTTTACTATTTAATCCAGATTTTGGAAAGAATTAATAAGAAAGATCATTAATCATTTGTTATATGTATGATAGAACACGCATATGGACCATATGCACTATATGACACTGTAAAAAAAAATGTATAAGTTACCAATATTAAAGGGTGTAACGTTACACGAATTCTGAAGTGCGGAGCATCATTGTTTTAAAAACTCAAATTGTTGGAGGAATCTTGCACTATGGTTTCAATAGAACTCAAAGCGTAAAGATCACAATTGGCACAGAGCAGCCAAACTCATGAGCGAAACAAAAGCCTGCCTTGGTAGCCGAGCGGAAAAACACTCTTGTATTGCGACCCTTCTCGTCTGGAGATTTGAGCTGTGGGTTCAAGCACCACTCAGGTCATTTCCGCTCTTAGTGGAATAAGAATGTCTTGTTTGTATATCAAAAAAAAAAAAAAAATAAATAAATAAATAAAAAAATAAATAAATATTGTATATTAAAATTACTGGTTGTTTAAAATCATGAACTTGATAAATCGTTCAAGAAAGTCAGATGAAAGCTGAATTTTTGCTTTCAAGAAATATGTCTGTAAGCATACAGAAAATTCTGGTGTAACCTCACTCAGTAATTAGTAAGACGTTTCGCTATAGTTACATTACCATGGCGTAGCCTTCCACAAGTGATGTGTAACTTTACACACCAGTTAAGTTACTCCATAGTAGTGGAGGCAGCTAAGCTGCCACCAATTTTATGGAGTAAGGAAACATTAAAAAAAAAATTACAGTTCAGACAGCCCGGTTATCACATCCAAAGACTGCAGTTTCGTTCTTATTAGAATTCATCAGACTGGATTAGTGAGTAACCGAGCTGGAGGCAGATAACATCTCATTGAAGTTGAAACCAGTATGTCACCATTGAGTGTCTGCAGCATAGACTGGTTCTGCATGAAGTTCTGCCTTAGCCCTGGCTTAGAGGCGGTATTACTGCTATTTACTCATATGGATTCCATTACAAACTATATTAGGGATTATCTCTGCTAAGGTTTGGATCTGTTCAAACTACGTTTTATGACTTTCATATCCACTATAGGAAACAAAGACAAAAAAATTAATTTGAATTTTGACACCTTGAATTCAAATTATACTTTTCGCAATCACGAGTGTGTTTGTGTGTGGGGGTATGTGTGTTTGTGTATGGGGGTATGTGTGTTTGCGTGTGGGGGTACGTGTTTGTGTGTAGGGGGTATGTGTATGTGTGTAGGCATGTGTGTTTGTGTGTAGGGGTATGTGTATGTGTGTGTAGGCATGTGTGTTTGTGTCTGTGTGTAGGGGTATGTGTATGTGTGTGTAGGCATGTGTGTTTGTGTCTGTGTGTGGGGGGGGGGGTATGTGTATGTGTGTGTAGGCATATGTTTGTGTCTGTGTGCAGGCATGAATGTGTGGGTAGTTGTGTGTATGTGTGTAGGTGTATGTGTGTGTATGTGTATATGTGTGTATGTGTTTGTGTGTGTGTGTGTGTGTGTGTGTGTGTGTGTAGTTGGGTATGTATGCGCGTGTGTGTAGGACATGGATGCAACCTGGAGACGGCTTTCGCTATAGGAGCAGCATCGTGAGGAGCCGGTCGACGGTGATGGTGCGGAGGGTGGCGGTGGGAAAATAAAATGATAGGACGCCAAAAACAGTCAAGTGAAAGCAATAAGCAATCGAGATTGCTCAAAAACGCTTTGTCTGCTTTGATTTATTTGACGTTTACTTACCTGTGGATGATAGAACTTTTTAAACGTAGCGAGTTAAATACAAAATACTTACGTGGTCACTCATACAATTCACAAGTCTCACCGTGGGTCATACCAATACCAAATTTTATACAAAAAGGCGTGGGAACGTGATAAAATTTTCAACGCATATGCTATCGTAGTTCAAGTATGATTTATTTTAAAGTATTTTTACCTTTGGCTATCTGTTATCCAGAACGACATCAGAAAAAATTTCATGCCCTTAATAACTTCCGTAATTACCCCCCCCCCCCCCCCCCACCCAAGTATTTCCCCAGTTTTTACTACAGTTGGCAGCATCTATTTAGAGCAGTGGTGCCCAACCTTTTTTTATAACGAGAACACGCTTGATACTAAGATTATTCTCATGAGTCAGATAGAATGCATACAAAATTTAAAATATTTAATTTATAAATAATATGAGAAAGTGTTAAAAAAGACAAACTTAAAAACAAGATATATTGTGGTTAATACTTGAGGCTTATTCTATTGACTTCAAGTTCGTGTTTTCTTTCTAGAACCCTATTTCTGAAAATTCGGCTCTAAATCTGGGACGTTTTGACTAATCGTGGTTCTCTATTTGTAAAATTGAACGAAACAACGGATCACATGGGTCAGCTTTTCTGATCGCATGTGGCGCACGGGCCATAAGTTGGCATCACTAAGCTAAAGCCCACTGAAATGAAATGATGAAACAAAAGTTTTGATTGTATAATAATCCGATGCAATTATGCTTATGAATGGATTTCTTGTACAGCTAAGGGACACGGAAATGAATCTTTTGCTGCAAAAGCTCATTAACAACATTGGTTTATTTTATGGACTAAGTTATTTTTTTTAATCGTTCCCTCAAGTTCAACAATTCACAGTCTATATTATATCCTCCCAGTCCCAAAGCCTTAAATTAACTAAAATGTAACAATTCAGTCATTTTCTTCACTATTTTTAATGAATATAAAATTATTTCATTACGCGGACCCAGAAATCATTCTGGTGACTAAAAAGCCCACCATCAGTTTTACTTTGCTTAGCTGGCTCAATCAATTTTTAATCTGCTTAAAATTCAATCGTTTGATCCAAACTGAATCGGTTAAATAAAAAGGAAAGTGGAAGAGAAAGTTGTGAGGGATGACTACGAAAAAAGAACATTAACTTAATGCTCGTAACCTTATCTTGCTGATTTTCAAACCTATTCCTCAAAAGGCACTGCTAATCAAATCATTGATCTTAATTTTATTACTTCAGCTTGGTTTGGGGGAAAAAGTACTTTTTCTAGCAAAGATATCAAATTTCCTCTTCGTGCGAGAAAATTCTAAATGTGTACATTGGAAAAAGAAGATTTTTAAAAGAGATAAAATTTAAGTACTTTACTGGTATGCGAGAGGGACATTTTTAGAATGATTTTGACTTTATAGTTAGAAAAAAAATGTTTGAATAAATAATTATCACTGTAATGGCCATAAATGTATTTTTTTTTTTTGTTTGTAAATTCTGAGTTTGGAATGATAAATAAATATTATAGTTCACTTCTTTCAATTAATATGCTGTTATTTATGACTTTAAGGAAGTAATACAATCCAATGATCTGTACAGGAAACTATTAAAAGAAAACTAAAAGAAGTAATTTTATATTCATATAATTTAAGCTAAAGTCATTAGGCTCCTTACTGTTAAAAAGGTTTTTTGAAATATGCGATCTGAGATTATGTTGATTTATTTCCACCTTTACAAACTCAGTTTTATAATACGTTACAAAATGTTATCAATGATATCAATAAAAGATTTGCTCATAATTTCTTAGTAAAACTTATGAAAATTGTATATATAAATACGGTATACCGGGGCACGTTTACGAGGATTTTTTCAACGAAGTTTCTAATTTTTATGCTTTAACTTAGGAAATTTTGGACATTGCTGTTTTCTGAAGCAGTTAATGGAGTCAAAATTGGTATATTCAGTTGTTGTTCAGCTTGTGTTTTTAATCGTTAAAAAAAATATTGTTGAGTCCAAGTCAGTTGTGTAACCTTTCCCCGGACACGGGCACGTTTACGTATATTTATTTCGACACCGAAAGTGGTTCTGTTAGTGTTTTGAACATAATGTCTTACCATTGCTAAAATAAAGCACATTTATTGCAGACTAAATCGTGTATAAAGTTGAATCTTAAGGCGCATGAAGACAGCACTATATGATTTTAAGCTATAAGATACGAATGTGTCTCTTAACTAAATATTAAACGGTAATTTTCAAAACTAAATAGCCGGAAAATACTAAAAATGTTTGAGACAGTTTGGAGCGAAAAAAGTGTCAGGGCCACGTTCAAGTAAGACACAGTAAGAACGATCGTAAAGGTGCTCCTACTTTCAACGCGTAAACTTGCGCCGTTGCCAAGTTTGGATTTATTTTTAACGTGCAAAAAAATTAAGAACATTTCAGTCCATACAAAATTCTCAAAAATGGATAAAGTTCTGATAATTTTTATACTTTGCTTTTTCTTAACTAAGTATTATTAATTCACAATGAGCTTCAAAACGTCACACACGAAATTTACTCAACTTGGTAAAAAACAGATTATTCTTTCTGCATGCTAGACCGAAGCTCGACTAATTCTCAAAAACTTGTGAGAATATGTGATAGACATTAGAATCAATCTGTTATGAATGTTGGCTCTCCAGTTATAATTCGTTTTGAAAAAGGGCAAAAAATATTACGTTTACTACCCTACTATATTTGTAAAATATAGTAGGGTAGTAAACGTGCCCCGGTCTACCCTACTATATTTTACAAATATGAGATTCATTTTAGCTCGTAAACGTTAATTGTATTTTTAACTTTAAATTTTTTTAAGATTCTCATCTTAAAGCGCAGTTCCAAGGCATGTCCCTCGGGATGGCTGAGTATTAGGCTATTTTAATTCAAATAAAAAATAAAGAAAGAAAGAACGTACCGCAGTCTTTTTAAAATGTTTTTAGACAAGACTTTTGCTGACTGTGTTTGACAAAAACAATTCCACAAAACGACTTTCATGCGCAATGCTACCTTCTAATCATCAGTTCAATTAAACAACCCACTTAAAGAGTAATACACAAAACACAACTTTATAATTATAAAACTGTCGAAAAAAATTTCTTTATAATTTGAACGGAATGTACATCTAAAATAAAAAAAAATCTTTTAATTTTTAAAGCATGAATTTATTATATTATTAATTAATTTTCTTGAAGATAACAAGCTCTTAACTTCAATTCATATTAAAACAATAACTCAAGATGTTCAAAAGTTTTTTTGCTCATATATTGCCATATTAATGAACCGCGTAGTTTCAGCTTATAGTGTGTAACTCATTTCGCTTGATAGATGCACTTTTTCTGCTTCTTGAAACTACATGTAAATATTTCTGGAAAATACGTTTCAGAACCGTGCTATACACTCAAAGTATACTCTCACGTAGCAAGTTAAAGGTTTAGTTCCATTCTTGAACCCGATCGATAGGCGTGTGTGTGTTGGCTTTTCCGGAAATACTCCCGAAAAAGGGATCGATTTTTGTCAAAGGAAAACCTGCTTTTGTCGCGTTAGGGAAACTACTGCGACGTAGTCTTAATTCTTGGTTAATGTAGAGAGCCAAATGGTATATGTGAGATCACACACAGAGTCGGGAGAGATTATTTTCAATTTGTCGTTCAGGACCATTAGGAAGTGGAAAGCGTTAAACGCCTGGATAGGGGACCTGGTATGATGTAATGGATAGTTAAGGGAAGCTTGTGCAAAATAGATACATATTGGTTAATTTTAGCGATGGAAAATTATATTATTCATAATATGATTCATAAGAGTTTTTATGAATAAGTGATCACGTAATTTATTTTCTATTGCTCTAAAAGTAGTCATCACATTAAATGTTTTTCGAAATACATGTCAAATATTGTCGAAGTACCAAGTCTATTATTAAGTTGTTACAAATTAATTAATACATTTTTTTACACAACTTGGTTCATTGGAATACCATAAAAAATACATTTAAAAATACAACATAAAACTAATTCCTTTTTTTACTCTTTTGTTAAAAACTTTTTGGGCTAAATAGAATCAAATATCTTTTATTTCATAAACTACGCTAAATGTGTTGCACTTTTTTATCAATTTAAAAAACTACTTACTATGTTGCGTTTTAATATTCATAAATTTTATTCGTGTGTTTTCAAACAAAATCATTTTTTCGGTACTATAACTTGTTCTTTTTCTGCTTCTTAAAATACATTGCTATAAATGCATCTAAAATTTAATTTGGCCACTTGCACATATGATGTGTTTTAAATGTGATATTCACGGATCTTCGTAGTAAATCTTCAAAAAACTGTTCTAAAGTTCATGAACAAAGCTATAGAAAACCTCTATTTGGAATGTTACAAAACATGCTTATGACCATCATGCTGTTAAAAGAAAAATCTACCATAAAAATTCTATTTGCTAGAAATGTGTTTAGAACTAACTGATCCGCTGCTATGCAGATTCTTAAAAGTGTTTCAATCATATATATTATTTCTCAAATGATACCTTTTTTTTGTAACAACGCCATAGCTTCTTCAGTGACTCATCAATCTTCATACATAAGGCATAACTTTAAAGATTTTTTTCCCTGCTTTCAGTGAAAGATAAACACGCACTTCACATTCTGGTTGGGTTTTGAAAAAATAAGTTTATTCTGTTTTTATAAAGCATTGCTTAAAAGTATAGCTCCCCATGAGAAAGATCAGTTGGTTAGAGCGATGATCGTAGGTTTGTTTCCACCGCGGGTTTTGTCGTTTCTGAATGTTCTTTTCCTCGGGTTTTATCTTGATCCAAATTTCCCAAGAATACATATTGCAAACTTATCGCAGGATTCTGAGCCACAGTTGTACTTGTACATTAAAATCAGAAAAGAAAACATTTAATTTTTGCATAGTATTTTTGGGAAGGGGAGGTGCTTTTTTAATGCTTCAAAACTACAAAAGTAATTTTCATTCTCACCACCATGGACGAAAAATGAACAAACACTTCACATTGTAAGCTGTTTTTCTAAAAATTACCGTTTAAAAATTGATTTTTGAATTATTGCTGCCAAGCATGAATTCTTCGCACGGGTCAGCTAGTTTTTTCATTTTTTTTTTTTTTTTTTAATTTCATGTGTTGTTTTTTATGCGCCAGATCGTTTTTTCTTTTCTGACATCATTAGTGAACATATAAATTTAAGCGTTAGTATTTAAAATTTATTAATTTTCTCAAATTTTATGACTTCAACCCTAGTGTGTTCTGAGCGAAACGATTATTTTCAAAGTTAATTTTTTGAGTTTTACGTACATCTTTAGCTACGAATGAATATTAATTAACTTCTGTTATTAACCTTATCTTCTATATCCCAAGGAGGATCCTTAACACACTCAAGAGTTAAAATTATAACTCTTTTTGTATGACTAAACTGTCCAAAAATCTCATTTCACCGTTTTTAAACTTAAAACAACTTTCTTGTTTTTCGCTGAGGCTAAAACAATCGGTTCATCTCCGGAAATCTGTTCAGAAATGTCAACAAGGTATTTCACGTGCAAAACTTGACAGTTCGAAAAATGATGGAAAAGACGTAAACTCTATTTTCCACTATAGTCTGAGGCTAATTTTTTTAACCCAAAAACTGAATGGTATCTATAACGGCGCCTTTTAGAAAAATGGCTACTCATGAAAACTTCACCATTTTTAATCTCATATATTTATCACTTTTTGCTTCAGAAAGACAGAACAAGAACTATTGAGCAATATTCTTATTGGCAGAAAAAGAATTTAAAAAATGATAGCTTACTTTTTTTATACATTGAAACAGAACTAATGGAAATATTTTTTTCACCTTTGAAAAAATGTTGCCAGGCAGATGGAAGTTATTTTTAATAAAGAACAAAATTGTTTGTTAGTGTACTACACTCAAACCTGTTTTTGTGCGGTGGAAAAAAAAATCTCATAAAAAAATCGTTCGTTTTAAACATAAATTCGTCCGTTTTATAAATAATTTCGTCAATTGAGTCGCAATCTGATTTAAATTTTCATATACCGCTCAAAAACAGTTCGCACAAAAAAATCGCATGGAAAAAAATCACACAAACAGGTTTGAGTATATGTACGATGTGGTTTAATTATGCAACAAGATACTAATGGGAGGGTTTTTTCTGTCCTAAACATATCAATAGCAATTAAAAATATTAAAATTTTTGTGATGCTCATATCACAAAAGCTTACGCACATTTGGTGTTTAGATGAGTTTTAAAAATTACTATTTTTAATATCGTCGTTTTATTGGATGTCTTACTAATGCACTAAGGTGACGATGTGGCTAAAATAGTTTTCTAAAAAATGCAAATATGTCAAAAAATAAAATTCATTGACATTTTTCAAAAGCTGATTAGCATTTTAACGAAAGGGTAATAAATACGATAAAAATCAAAGGAGGTTAACTAGCTCCGCCATTTAGTTACCATCTAGTTAAACCTCATACATCAATTTCTATTTTTTTTTTCCTTGGAAGTTTTTGTAGAATGAATAAAAGTAGGTATTTTGGGTACTTTGATCTATATGGGATAATTTTGCACTACTTGCTCAATCCAATTGCATGGGTATGATATTTTTAAGCAACAAAGCTGCACTTTATTCCTGGCCTTTTAAACTTTGGCAATATGGTATTGAATATATATTTTAAAATGAAGTACTATTAAGTATTATTAATGTGAAGTATCAACTTTCTAAAAAAAAATTGTGCTTGAAACGTAAAATTTGTACGCGTTACGGGAGTGATCGTACAGTCACGCAAAAAACAAATTATTATTTTTCGAATATAAAAACTTTTTTAAAAGTTGATGCTTCAGATTATAATATATAAGGGTTCCTAATACTTGAATATATCACAAGTAAAATCCAATTTCCTGGAATACGGTGCAAATATATGCGTAAAGATGTCTCATATGTGCAAATGGATTGAACGTACTTTAATTTTTTTAGTATATTTTACTTTAAAAGAAACTACAAAAGTCTGTGCTTCAACTTTGCTGGTAAGGTTACACAGGTTGAACCAAAAGTCACCCAATCTTTTTTTTTTGTTTCTTTTTAATACAAATAATTTTAATCACACACTACTTCGCTGCTTGAAAAAAAATGTTTTTGAAACGTCATGCTAATAAGCGGGATATTCCATTAACCGGGATCAAAATAACACATTCCATTGGTTTGGTACATTGAAAATGTATTACAATAAGCGGGATATTCCATTAACCGGGATCAAAATAACACATTCCATTGGTTTGGTACATTGAAAATGTATTACAATAAGCGGGATATTCTATTAACCGATATTTTAATAAGCGGGCTCGACTGTAGTCCGTTTTTCTGAGAATAATTGGTATTCTCATTCGAAGTTTCAATTTTCACACGTTCATCAATTGAAAAAATGCGTAAAACGTATACGCATTTTAAAAACCATGACTAAAATTTAAAATCCAGGCAATTACGCTTAAAAAAATAGATTAATTGTATTACATATTCTAAAACCCGCTGAATAGTCTAAATGTAATGTCGGAGCACTTCTGTAAGCTTTAGTTATTCACTCAAAACCTTAGCAGTTACAAAAAGTGCACTCCAAAGAAGAAAGCAATGAAAAATCTGATATTATTTATGTATTCGGCACGACTTTAAAAAGGGTGACTTAAACTTGTATGAAACACAGGATGTCTCTCATGACAGTGCAGAAGTTAAACTGCTCAGTGGCGTGCACAGAAACTTTGGGGCCCGTTAAAAAATAACTTTTACGGGACCCCCTTCATATTGTTTACCCCTATATTTCACCCATCATAAGGGGCTAAGGACCTTTAAACTTCAAAATTTTCGATTTTGTGGAAAAAATATATGTTATGCATAATTTTATTCTGAACAATTTGATACCTTATTTATTACTATATGCCAAAAGCTTTTCGAGTTATTGTAAAAATGCCTAAACTTTCCCCATAGAGATTTATGTTAACAGCAGCTGTTTAAGCCTCTTTTTCTCAGGTGCCGGTTTCTTCGGTTTTCTCGTTTTGCGCGCATGATATCTCAGAAAGTTTCTTATGTATGTCCGTAAAACTTTTAATGTATGTTTATCTGGTTTATATTTATGACCTGAACCAAAATTTATTTATTTTTTTGAAATTTGGTAAGTTAATATCGAAAATTTCCAAAATTTTGGGTAAAAAAATATTTATTTTTAAATATTAACCTTAATTGTTTAGTTGAAATTTAGGTTCAGATCGTTAAGATGCATCAGACAAACATGCATTAAAAGTTTTACGGAAATATATAAGAAACTTTTTAAAATATCATGCGCGCAAAACGAGAAAACCGAAGAAATCGGCACCTGAGAAAAAGAGGCTTAAACAGCTGCTGTTAACATAAATCTCTACGGGGAAAGTTAACGAATTTTTACAATAACTCGAAAAGTTTTTGGCGTATGGTAATAAATAAGGTATCAAATTGTTCAGAATAAAATTATGCATAACATATATTTTTTCCAGAAAATCGAAAATTCTGAAGATTAAAGGTCCTTAGACCCCTTAAAAAATATTGGTCGCAATCAGCCTCGAACCCGGCCAACAGGTGTCCCCCCCCCCCGCTGTGCACGCCCCTGAAGTTTTTCACCGTCGAAAAACTTCATCTTAACTGCGTTACAGACTGAAAACTGCTGCTCATGTTTTTGAATTCCTCTTTAAATTGAGAAGTAAAATTAGCGAAGTTATCCAAACACTTTTACTGAGTGACTTGGTGAAATGGGGAAATCAAGCAGTATTCACCCCTTGCTGTAATGAATCAAATTCACTGATACAGTGAGCAACATTAATGAAGCAACAAAGGTTGTCATCAATGCAAGTTGAATTGGATACAGCAAAACACATGTCCAACAGACTTTGTCCAAAATTTGCAGTTCTTGAGCAAAAACCCGGCATAAGAAACGAAAAATCTATTTCAAAAGGTGATGAAGTTAATGCGGACCTTTTCCTAACTTTCCACAATTTCTTAATTTTAGTAAAACCAATTGCAGTGGAGACACAGCACGTGTTTTCATCAAGCGCATTATTTTTTATGTAAAAATCCTTTACCATCCCATACGAGCGGCTCACTTTTGCTTACCAAACGATAGTTGCTAATTAGGATCTCACTTTGTAGTGCTTTACAATTTTGTTGTACAGAATTCAAGAAGACTACTAATTCAAGTAATAAAATCAGTCTAAAAAGCACAACTCTTTCTCTGTCATAAAAAGTTAATTTTTTTAAGAATAAAATCAATCCCGCGGGATTGGCACTTTACAATCCCGAAATCCCGCCGGACTGAATTCGGCGCAGGATTGGAAACCCTATTTTCTACGCGCACATACAGTAGCTTTTAATTTGTAACGTAGTTAAGATGAAGTTTTTTCGAAGGTGAAAGTGCGCTTATTACCGTGAAAAATATTCAAAATAATTTTTGAAAACCGCTACAAACAACAATATTTCGATTAATATCCCATTTATGTTATCCCCTTTTGCATTTCTGTGTGTAGTTAATGCATGTAAAACTAATAAGTGGGGTAAAAGGTATGCTTTTGTTCTTTAAAAAAAAAAAACTTCCAATACCGGTATTTCTGTATCAAGTTTTAACAAATACCGAATGTAGTAAATCTCGTTAATCCCGTTTTCTTTATTGAAAAAATAGCATGTTTTGTCATCAACTTCCATCTTGATTCAATCAATCAAAATCTAACTCAAATCAGTGCTTAATAATGGAAAAAATTCGTTTTTGTTTTAACAGTAACTTGTTTTCAATTTCTTTGTATGAAGAATATTTTCTGGATTTCTTCAATTTTTTCGATTTTTCGGTGCTAAAGATTGAGTTTTAAAATTATTGGTTTTTGTACACATAAGAGGTCGAAATATCTCTCATAAGTGTTAATGTTCAAGTTTTTACTTCCTTTTACAAAAAAGGAAGTATTGTATTCGCGAAAAAATTTTCACTCAAAAATCGCCCTTAATTTCCATTTTGCTCACCCCCAAATGAATGTTGAGTTTTTTTTTCGATTCGACCACATGCGGAAAAGTGCCTAAGAATGTATAGACACGCGAAATATCCATTTTGACCATCACCGAGGTAATTACAACGACTTTTCTCGTGACGTCTGTATGTATGTGCGTATGTGTGTATGTGCGTATGTGCGTATGTGCGTATGTATCTCGCATAACTCAAAAATGGTATGTCCTAGAAAGTTGAAATTTGGTACATAGACTCGGAGTGGGGTCTAGTTGTGCACCTCCCCTTTTGGTTGCTTTCGGATGTTCCTAAGGGGGTCTTTTGCACCTTTTTGGGGGGAAATCATTGTTAATTTCGATGTAAACTCAAGTGGCGTTATAATTTGTCGGACACTTGGCGATATATCGCCAGTCTTTTGGTCGCCAAGTTTTGTCGCCAACTTGGCGACAAATTTGGCGGAGTTTTTTTTTTTTTGGTTTCAATTTGGCCATTGTTGGTGATATTTAGAGAATAAATATTGAATCACATTAAAATAGCGAATAATGGGGAAATGACATTAAATTGGAGTAAAAGGAAGTCATGTGATGCACACATCAGCTCGTTTTTTTTATTATTATTCAC
Organism: Uloborus diversus; assembly: GCF_026930045.1. Taxonomy (NCBI): domain Eukaryota; kingdom Metazoa; phylum Arthropoda; class Arachnida; order Araneae; family Uloboridae; genus Uloborus; species Uloborus diversus. The sequence goes on along the minus strand of NC_072740.1, from coordinate 21,741,730 downwards.
AAAAACCGTAAAAATTGTTTTCTGTTCATGCTCTTCGTCAAAAGCTGTTTCCATTTATATTTGAAGCAAATGCAATATGTATATCACGCTTTATTTTAGATCAAAATTGATTAAAAAAAACTCAAAATGAAACGGAAAATCACTTTTAATAAAAAATGAAGTATACAGTCGAGCCCGCTTAATGGAATAGACAATTTGCCAGCAAAAATTATTCTAATAAGCGGGATATTCCATTATCCGGGAAAAAAATAACACACATCAACGGTGTAGTACATTGGAATTTTATTACATTAAGCGGGATATTCTATTATCCGATATTCCACTAAGCGGGCTCGACTGTATTTCTCCATCAAGAGTTAGTGGGAAGCACAGAAAAACAGCATTATCATCACTCATTTTTTCCCTTTCTCATAGCCCTTTTATTTCCTATATGATTTAATTTTTAGATTTTCTACGACGCATTAAGTATTTTCTATAAGCATTTATTTTAAGAGCGTTTTATTTATATTTTTTTTAGAAGAACGTTAACTCAAAACTTCAAAGGTGTTATTCCCATTATCGAAAGAGTCTAGGGAATAAAAAATTGATGTTACATTAAATAACTCTAAACCACTTTATTAAAAATGGGACATTATAACAATTATCAATTTCTATATTGTAAATAGTTGTTTTTGGTTGTGTAAGTTTCAAGATTAGACGTAAATATTCAAGTACAAATTTCAATTCTGATTTATAAAACAGAAAATAAAGTTGTTAGAGATAATAGCTAAACCACTTTTCTGCACGCAACATGTTTTCTGGTACTATTTTTGATGAATACAGAAAAAATAATTTAAGTGACACTTACATGCTTTTTTTTGGGGGTTTATATCAGAAATAACATAAAACAAAATTGTCCAGATTTATCGTTTTCATTCTCGCATCTAATCACAATCTGAAAATGGTTTCATTTTCAGCCAGCAATGTCTGTTATTGTAAGATAACCGCATTAAGTTAACAAACATGAAAGGTTTCCTACTGAAATTGCAAAGTTGCTTTTTAACGAAACAAAAAATGTAAGACGAAAAATATGCTGTGGAAAGTGTGTTTCTTAGATTTAATGATTGCTTTACTCGTATTCTATTACCATTTTATGAGCTAAAATATGTTGTGTCCGTACTTGACTCGATGCTTGTGTACCTGAGTTTATTGGCATCCTAAAAGCTCATGTTTCATATTCAATTAATTACGACTTTGGATTGAAATTGTTTGTTCTCGTATCAGCGTTCCTGTACTGGTAAAATATATATGCATGTTTGTGTGTGTGTCGACAGTTCTCTAGTAAAGTACAATTTCTGGTCCCAGGCTCACAGTAACCTTAAAAAAGCGTTTCCCATTTCTTCCATTATTATTTATTTGTAACCTTTTAAAGACAAAAATAAAAGGTAGTTAGCTACTAACTAATACTTCTTAATGCGGAGGCTTAATATTAGATTTGCAATTACAGTAAAAAAAAAAAAAAACTATGTATCGATAAAATAAATATTAACAGTACTTGAAGTGTCCTAATTTAAAATGAAGTTGCAATCAAGCATTTTTGCTTCATTGCATACATAAATATGTTTCTTGCGTAGTTCAAACGTGTCCCAAGCATTTTGTATCATTACCATCCAAGTCTTGCAAGACCACTCCGTGCAACTGGCAGCTCAAATAACTTTTAGATTTAGTAGCGGCCATCACAACTTTGGTAATAAAATAAGATAGTTCCATTCTTCCAAAATTATGGTGGTCTAAAAAAGCTAAAGTAGCATTTTTAGCATGTTTATTTTGACTTTAGATGATAAATTTGGTGACATTTTAACTAATTAACTAATTCATGAATTAAAATTTAAGTGGTCTAAGAAAAAAATTGTATGATGACTTTTTTTGTCAAATTTTAAAGTTTAACCTTCAATATCTCTACAATAAATGAAGATGTTTTACCTGTAAAACTAGTGATATTTTATTCTGCTGCTTGTTTACAAAATGGACTGGACTTAAATGAGGGTGTGGATAAAAATTGAAGCAAAAACTTCAAATTTTCTTGCATCGCTAAAAGTTTCATTGTATTACTAATAGCAGTGATACAAAAGGTAACATTAAAATTTTACCCCCTCCCCCCGAAAAAAAACCTTACGCATCGCTGCTTGAAAGTCTGTTTTAAGAAACATGTTTCAAGGAGCTTTTAGCAGAAAAATGTTGTCAAGTGATATGTATTTTACAACAATTTTACTCAATAATTTTTAGAATGCGATATACCTTTCATATTTGTTAAAAAGATATTAAGGTATCAAAAAATACATATTAAGCGATAAAAATTTCTTACTTGCTAAAAAGATGTAGCGCTACACAGATTCCTATAAACATGACTGATAATACTATCATTATAATAACCATATTCAGGTCAACTTTCTGATGATGTACCTTCGGAGGAGTAGAGCTCCTTGTATAATCTTCGTCAGTTGCATCCATTGAATCTGAAAGAGACAGGAATACTTTTAAATACACTCAATAAACCAAAACGTATAAGCATTATTTAAATATTATGCTTATTGACAGAAAAACGCGTACAATTTTGAAAAAAAAATTAATTGTTTCTATTTTTTAGCTATCAAGCTCTCTGCGAAAACATGTAAATATTTTAAATGTTTTTAATCGTAGTTGTTAAAAAAATGTAAATTATTGCAATAATATTTTGATACGGATCCATATTCATGCTGAAAACAAAGCTTATTTCAATAATATTAATATAATGCCTTATGTTTGACGACGAAAGTGAAGAGTTACATCAGGCTGAGTATCGAATTCGCTTACTTTGCAACCATATTCGAGCAAAAGAAATTAAATTTGAAAACATAATACATTTAACATACAAGTGTACATTGATGAAACACTGAACAGTTTAGTCAAGATTTCGTTAAATAACAAATCTCAAGCATCATAACGTTTTTAAACAAAATAAGATGACATTATTATGTTTGATAAGAAAATCTTACGTATCAACTCTAATAACTGATCTTATTAAAAGTATTTTTTATGCCCAGTCTATTAAAATGATATGTGACTTCTATAAAGAAGGCTTTAAATGTTTAAAAAGTCTCTTGTTCACCTAAAATCAGAACTTGATAATGATTTAAAATAGCGATAACAGCACAATATCAGCATTTTTAATGAAATTAGGCAGGCATTATTCGTCATAATAAGAAAATCTTCCGTATGTGCAGACCAACAACTGGTTTTGTTAAAAGTATTTTGTATGCCCAAACTGGTAAAACGATCTGTGACTTCTTCTAAGAAGGATTTAAATATCTAAGTAATTTCTCATGTTCCTCTAAAATCAAAACTTGGTAATAATTTAAAACGGCATTAACAGAACAATATCAATAAATTTTATATAGTATTCACGCGTCATGACATCTATTAAAATAATACATTACAAATTATAAAATTAACTGTTGATTTGTTTAACGTGCACAGATTGAGAAAATGACAAGGCTTAGAAACGTGATATTTTCCGTATAGGTAGTTTTCATCGAAGTTAGAACTTTGAACATAGGTCTCTGATTCATATGACTTGAAAGATAATTCTACTCAACTTTCATCACTTTATATGGGAGTAAAAAGTGGGATTTTTGTTTCTTTTATTTTTGAAATATATTCTATTAGCAGGTTTTTTTTTTTTTTTTTTTTTTCAAATGATAAGGATAATTTCAATACATATTCAGTAACGCATAAAAAATTCTAGAATTGGAATAAAAATCACTCGTATTGAACAATAGTAAAAAAGAAAGTTCATTTCTTACCTACGGAATTGAATGGATCACGGGATGGTTACTAATGGTACACTGTTTTAAAGTGAGAAAACTACTCAAGAAATATATTTTTTTATTTGAGGCAGGGAGAAACAAATGGACGTAAGTGTTCATTTTCAAGTTTTGAGTAAAATGTATTTAAATGTAAGGTCCTAGGTAAACCTTCATTGATAAGTTTTTCTAAATCATGTTGTATAACAGTACCTACCAAGGCTACTAGTACTATCTCTTGCTCCAAAACAGAGAAGAGGTTCACCTACCGGTTTGAACTGATTATCTTAATTTTTTTTTTTTAAATTTTGCCACTTGCCACTTACCACTTACATCCCTTTGTTTCTCACTGCCTCATTTTTAAGATGAATACCGCCATGAATAAATGACGAAAGAGTATTTTGTTAATAGCTTATTGAGGAAGAAACAAAAATATATTCATATGCAAAACGTGAATATAATACCAAAATGTATAAGCTTTCCCTGCAAACTTATTCAACGAATTAGATTGTAATTGCTATTAATTGAATATCTAAAATTAAGAACTAAAATAATTTATTGCATACTAGTGTTTAAAATATGAAATGACTTCAAATATTACCATAAAATAGATTTTACAAAAAGCATGTTTTAGAATAATTGATTTATTATTTTAAAATCAGAAAGAATTTTTGAAAGTAATTTAAAATACTACATGACTTGTGTGTGAGATTATTAGGCACCAGTACTTTATCTATGTAATCATACAGGAACTCGGAATTGTATATAGCATTACTAAGAATATCAGTTATCACTTTGAAGCAAACATATCTGAAAGTAATTTACTACACATACTGCGCATACTACTACGCTACTTACACATACTGTAAGTAGTTTAAAATAAATGAGTTCAATAATGCCATAAACATGTAAATTGAAGTATTTAATCCAATACATTTAAAACAGTCTAGACATTTTGAATTTTCTATGCACCAAAGGAAAAAATGCATGTCCCAATCATTACCTAGTCTTTGTCTACGATCCCACTGGGGTTTACCTACTCTCATCGAGTTCCTAAAAACTCTTATCTTTAATGAAGAGCAAAAGTTGTAAATAAAACAATAAAAGTAAGGTTGTCTACCTTTTTCCGGTATCTAATAAGGGTTGTCAGGCGCTGAAAGATGCCCGAAAATGAGTAATTTACCCTCACCAAGTTTTCATATAAGTATTGTATATAAAAATGTAAGGGGGGGTGAAGGAATCACATAAACAGGATGGCATAGGGTTGACTAAGAAAAAGTGGTCCAATTATAAGGTTGTCGCAATTAGAAGCTTCATTAACTGAATAATTCTACAGAAAAGCTAAGTTTTGGTTAAAATGGCAGAAAATGTTAATACATTGGAGGGCTGAAATTTGCAGAGCTTAAAGAATACTTGGTTGTTTATGCGTTCAAGTATTTTTGTGGGATTAAGCTGTTTTGCTTTTGTGTAGCACGCATGTAAACTCTTGACAAAACACAGAGGGAATTTTTTCCTGGATTTTTGGTTGTCATATATTCTGACCCAAAAATTGTTTACAAGCTTTGTAATTCCAGTGTCAAAATACTTGTTTTTGATGCGGTAATGTTGCAGAGTGTAAATATTGATTTTGTGAAACATATTGTCATCCATAGTGACTATCGAAATCATTATCATGAAAGGAAACCGGTTTTTAATGCGTTGTAGCTTAACTCAAAGATGCCACCTTCGATTGTTTTCGTAGCACCATTAGAAAGAACAGCTTTTTTAATTTCATTTTTTTTTCGGTTATGCCTTCTTTCATATAAGGATTAAAAAATGAGCTTGAAAAACAGTCTGTCGTAACAAATTGCCATTTTTAGACTAAGCTTGCAGAAAAAAAATTTTCATTGGACACCAAAAACTTTGGAAACTCAAAGTACTACTTTTGTTGGTAATTCCTTCTAGTATTTTTGTGAGTTTAAGGTTACTAGCTTTTGTGTAGCACGATCGTAAACTCTTGATAAAACGCGATTTGAAAATTATTACCCGAATTTCGTGCTGCCATACACTCTGAACAATATTTTTTCAAAATTTCGTACTTTGTAATTCTATTGCAAAAGAGCTGTGCTTAATGAATTACAGGTCCAGAGCTCAAATATTAAATCTATAATAGATATCGTCATCCAAAGTTGCTATTACAATGTCCACATCAAGTAGTGGAACTCGTTTGTAACATCATTTGAAACAAAAAAGCATAAAAAAATTTTAATAATGCTCTGATTTCATGTAAAATACACAAAAAGGGGTAGTTTATTCCAAAATTTAATCTTAAAGAAATGAAATTATGAAAAACTTATATTTTTCCATTTACTCCATCGTACAGGATTTATGGAGCAAATGAAAAAACTTAAATTGCACATTAAAAATACCTGGGAAGGTAAAATGCTCAATGAAATGTTTCTAATAACCTTTTACATGACAAGTGAAGCTAGTTTAAGGCAGTTACTTCACATTTGTAGATATGCTGGAGAAGGAAATGTGAAATCACCAAATTTTAAAAATTTAAAATAAAAAAAAATTGAATTCTGACATTTTGAGTTCAAATTATGTGCTTCGCAATCACGAGTTGCGACAGGACCCTAAAATGCTTCTAGAAACGGCTTCTGTCCCCCCAAGTCTGCCCTTCTGTGCAGTTATATGTGTATAGCTGTGTCTGTAGGCATGTGAGTGTGTAGGCGTGTGTACGTGTGTGCATAGACCCTGGTGTGTGTGGACATACGCGTGCGTGTATGTGTGTAAAGGCGGGTGTGGGTGTAGGACATGGACGCCTCCGCTCAGGAGAAGCGGATTCCGCGAGCACCAGAGGATCCGCACCTCCAGAGGCCCCTACTCCAAGCTGAAAAAGGAACCACAACGTCACGGACGGTCAAATGAAAACAATTAGCAAACGTTATTGCTCAAAAAATGACTCCGCCTACGCAATCGTTTGGAAACTCGCGGAATTATTAGTACAATTTCTATATGTTACCTAGTCTTCACTTAATAACAGGTTAGTTTCATAAATTACCACACTTGTGGTTATACATTACCTCATATTTCTTTTTACGCCAACTGACCCGCTGCTTCTTACATCTCTAATTAGTTTCTTACGTAGTGTTCAAATAAAAAGGAGTGTTTTAAATTTTACTTAGGTATGTGCTACACTGTCTATTAAGAAGCCCAGTGGCTTTGTAGCAACGCATCGTGTTTCAATGATGCAGATCCGGATTCGATTGCCAGATAGGACACGGTTTACTTAGCCTTCCATCGCTTCAGTGGATCGATAAAGGAGTACCAAGCGTTCTTGGGAACTAAGCACGGGGATTCCGCGTTCAGATGACCACCTAGCCGTAAGTATCTGCATTGAAACACAGAGCCCTACGTCACAAAAACTGAGATGGCCATAGTAGGCCTTGACCCCCATGGGCTGTTGCGCCACTGAGTTTAATTTATGTGTTACACTGTCTACTGTTAAGTGTTTTAATTGTGGGTGCAAAAGCGTCTTAAGTTTCTTTTATATGAAACGTTAACAAAGCTATGTTTATGTAGCTCTCTGTTTGATTGTTCATTAATTCTGGCAAGGTATGTTTTTTTTTTGTAAAGATTTTTACTCGGTCCTTCTTCTATGCAATATGTTAAGAATATTTAGAGCCTATGTATTAAACTCCTTACTGGTATGTCCATTCTAATTTAGTTCTCTGAATGCTTATACACGTAAACCAAGATTCAGTGGAAGGTTTACTACAACAAGCTTTACCTTAGCTCTGACCCTACCAATTACAAAAACCCATAAAAACAACCTCTAAATAACTGATCTATTCTCATGTAAGACAAAAAGAAAAAATATACCAAACACCTTTTTCTAAAGGAAAGTAATGCTTTTTTTTTAGAAAATACAATAAATATATAAATTTAAACTTCCTCTTAATTCCCTTTATTTAAACATTTTGCAATCAGAAATTTGTTGAAGTTTTCCAATTTAAAATACATGCTAATTGAATTCAGATAGGATTTTTTGAATTTTGTAACTGTGTTTTATGTAATATCAAAGGTTTTTAAAAAGTTTGATTTCATTTTAGCTACCGTATACAAGTGTGATCTTATTATCATTTTATTTATACTTTTTTCAGTGTTAGTTCCATCTTGTGTATAAAACAGTTGATCATCAAAAGAAGAAAGAAAAAATTTAAAAAAATCTATAAGCTTTAAAATATATATATATATATATATATATATATATATATATATATATATACATATTAGAATAAAAAAAAATGGGGGATCGGCTCTTGAATGTTTTTTAAAGACCCTAAGAATTGCAATGGAAAAAAAACTGAACTAATCAATGTAAATTAAAGAAAGCTTCAGTATCAAAAATGGATAATTCGTTTAGTCAGTTTGTGATTGCACAAGTGGCATTTCAAAATGGTTCACATAAAATACTTTCCATTGTCTTTCCAAATGGGACACAGGTGCTCTTTCTCTTAACATTGCCGAAAGTTATCAGAAGGGTTACTTTGCACCGTATTTATGTTCATCGTTTAAGACTTAAAGCCGTTAAAGGATGATTTCAATGCGCAGTTGGGGGTGGGGAGACGCTAACCTGAAAGGAAATAACCATTAATCTTATTAATTGCGAATCCACTTTTCGTTAGGTATTTAGAATGGTGTATAAGTTTTTCTCGCGCTAAAAACTAAAAGTGGCTTTTGACTAAAAAATGTAATAATATTAAGATTTTGTATTCACTTCTGGGGAACAATTGTCTCAAATAACTGATAGTGTGTTGTATTTTTGGTGTAATTTGGATGAAGTAGTAATTTTGTTGTATTGTCCCGATTTTTACTTCCTTTTACAAAAAAGGAAGTATTGTATTCGCGAAAAAATTTTCACTCAAAAATCGCCCTTAATTTCCATTTTGCTCACCCCCAAATGAATGTTGAGTTTTTTTTTCGATTCGAACACATGCGGAAAAGTGCCTAAGAATGTATAGACACGCGAAATATCCATTTTGACCATCACCGAGGTAATTACAACGACTTTTCTCGTGACGTCTGTATGTATGTGCGTATGTGCGTATGTGCGTATGTATCTCGCATAACTCAAAAATGGTATGTCCTAGAAAGTTGAAATTTGGTACATAGACTCGTAGTGGGGTCTAGTTGTGCACCTCCCCTTTTGGTTGCTTTCGGATGTTCCTAAGGGGGTCTTTTGCACCTTTTTGGGGGGAAATCATTGTTAATTTCGATGTAAACTCAAGTGGCGTTATAATTTGTCGGACACTTGGCGATATATCGCCAGTCTTTTGGTCGCCAAGTTTTGTCGCCAACTTGGCGACAAATTTGGCGGAGTTTTTTTTTTTTTTTTTTTTGGTTTCAATTTGGCCATTGTTGGTGATATTTAGAGAATAAATATTGAATCACATTAAAATAGCGAATAATGGGGAAATGACATTAAATTGGAGTAAAAGGAAGTCATGTGATGCACACATCAGCTCGTTTTTCTTCCTCCCCCCAAAAAAATACATCATTTGGTTTTAAATTACAGTATTTGTGGTTTAAAATATTTTATTACAAATTGGTGATATGTTTCCACTTCAATGAATGACATTTTTTGGAAAAACGCTCAAGTGTTCATGAAGTTGCGGAAAAGGTTAAAATATAGACCCACTTTTCCTCTATTCGACTTTGAATTGCCTTAATTTTAAAAATTTCATTTACCAATAAAAATAATTACTGAATAATTTTAAAAAAAAATTAATTTGAATTTTGACATCTTGAATTCAAATTATGTTTTTCGCAATCACAAGTGTGTGTATGTAGGCATGTGTGTTTGTAGGGGGTATGTGTATGTGTGCTGGCATAAGTGTGTGAGTAGTTGTGTGTATGAATGTGTGTGGGGGGGATATGTGTATGTGTGAATGTAGGCGTGTGTGTTTGTGTGTGGGGGTATGTGTGTAGAGGTATGTGTGTGTAGGCATGTGTGTTTGTCTGTGTGCTGGCATAAGTGTGTGGGTAGTTGTGTATATGAATGTGTGTATGTGTGTGTGGGGGGATATGTGTATGTGTGTGTAGGCATATGTGTTTGTGTCAGTGTGCAGGCATGAATGTGTGGGTAGTTGTGTGTATGTGTGTGTGCGTGCATGTGTGTGTGTAGCTGCGTATGTATGCGCGTGTGTGTAGGACATGGATGCAACCTGGAGACGGCTTTCGCTATAGGAGCAGCATCGTGAGGAGCGGTCGACGGTGACAGGGTGCGGAGGGTGGCGGTGGGAAAATAAAAAGATAGGACATCAAAACAGTCAAATGAGAACAATAAGCAATCGTGATTGCTCAATAAAAGAGAGCACAAAATTAGGATTCAAATATACAGGGTGTTCCGTTTTAACCTGCAAAACCTTTTCGCAACCGTTAGTCCTAGATGTATACTTCCAATTGCAAAAATGTTCAAAATCAAATGCAGAGTTAAGATGTTGAAAGTTTGAAGTAAAAATAAAAATAAGTCAAAAAATACAAAATGCAACTTTTTATACGGGCCCTAGGTCCCCTAACTTATATTTAGGGAAATAATTCCCATTGAAAAACAATTCCAACACAAAACGTTTGAAATTAGTACGACCAATATTCACTGAGATATGAAACGCAACGTTTTGTGATTTACACCACTTTTCACTCACCTTCAATAACGCTTTTTGGGGGAAAATATAGCAGTTAAGATGTGTTTTAAATGTTCGTGTGCATAGAGTGTGGTTTTTCAAATTGTTCATGGTTTTGTCGTGTGTTTTTGCGTATCGCGGCATAACATTTGCATTTATTTTTCACAAATGTCACATTTTTTGTGTTAGTAATATCTTTCGATGGAGATTATTTCCCTAAATATTAGTTAGGGGACCTGGGGCCCGTATAAAAAGTTAAATTTTGTATTTTTTGACTCATTTTTATTTTTGCTTCAAACTTTCAATATCTTAACTGCATCTGATTTTGAACATTTTTGCAACTGGAAGTATACACCTAGGACTAACGGTTGCGAAAATAAAGGTCTTGAAGGTTAAAACGGAACACCCTGTTGACTATCTTCAATTCTACAAAATATAGTTTAAAATTTTTAAACGACGTAAAAAGATAGAGGATATATTTATGTCATGAACATAATTCGCTCAGGTTGCTATTGAGCGTATGGTTTAACTTTTCTTCAAACTTTGGATATAGCAGACCACCCACAAACAGTAAGGAAAGTGATAGTTGATAAAGTTAAAACTTGGAATTTACATGACTTGAAAAATATGTTGTAAAAATCTTTCATTTGCGTCTTTTTGAATTTTATTCTGTACTTGTTATATATACGAGAATATCGACGTACCAATAAGGTGTTGTAAGAATGATAAATTTTATCTACGTGAAATCGACCTTGATACAAGAAAGTGATTACAAAATTATAGCAAAACCATAGTTTATAGTTGGAATAATCCAAAATAAATTGAGGTTTAAGTACCCAGCTATGTCACTTCTAGCAAGAATATACGAAACGTTATAGTCACGCTTTCAGGCATAGCAGTCTCGTACGATGTCCTACGTCATGTCGTACCACAGTTACTGTAAACGCGCCACTAATTCGATGAAATTCCTAGACCGTCTTAATTTGCTGTCTCAAGTAATCCCAAATATGCTCGATTTGTAACAAATCAAGACATCGCACAGGCCAGACACGGTGATAATGTAGAAGAGAAAGACACTTCTCACTCATGATGAGTGTGACTGAGCATTGTGCTGATAAAAAAAGTTCTACCATGAGTGGAAACGCGTGTGACTGAAGCATACCCGTAATTTTACCGTTACGCTGTCATGATACTGTAGATTAATATTAGGGGTGACTATGTTTTTTTATGATAGCACCCCAGAATAGTCCCCCCCCCAGGTACGGGAGTGCCGCTGAAAAAGAAAGGGTTGATGTAAGGGATCATTTTGTAATAACTTTCTAATATTAATGTTGCCATCACTGTGTAAAATTTCGTTTCATTCGGACAAGTCCTTCTGGCTGCGTCAATTTTTGGAATATGTATACACTCTAAGACATAACAAACGATGCACCATGAAGAAGTTATCCGAATGGCATGAAATTTGGTAGATGTAATATTCACGTGCAACGAAAGAAACGATCAAAATTTCAAATAAACTGCATTTTAATTAATGAGCTACGGCAACATGCAACAAACAATTCAGTATGGCGTTAGACCCACTTTGGGGGCCGTGGTAGCCCGATCGGTAGAGTGTCGGATTCGGGGCCGGAGGGTCCTGAGTTCGAACCTCGATGGTCGAAGATCCACCGTCGTCATAAAAAGGGGACTGGGCGACGTTAAATATTCTCGTGGTCTCAATGTCCTCCAAGTGAAACGATACCTCTGGGGGTGCTAGCACCAGGTAGCTATTAGCTCCTGGTCTAGTTCTAAATTCTCACTAACTGTTCGATCCGGTGATGGTGCTGCCATCTATCGGTATAAAAAATAATGGAGGCAAGGCACTTAGTATGCAGTCCTCGACATAAATACAGTTGTAGTCAGTTATGACTCGGAATCGAAATCGAGACCCACTTTGGCTCTTATGCAAGCCGATATGCGATGTGGAATTGACCGATAAAGTTCACGAATCTTCTCTTGCGGAGTTTATTGCCACACCATTTCCAATTGCCGTGTGAAATCAGCCACATTCTCAGATGGCCGAAGTCATCTAGATATCACAGCGCAATCATGTTCTATTGTAGACGGATCAAGTGATCTAGCTTTCCATCGAAGAGCTTGGAGAGATAATAATTGATCGGTTGAGACTCTTGCCGCATGTGGTCGGGCATTATCTTGTTGATATGCGTGCAATGGATGCTTTGATAAAAATGGCAGAACAACGGGTTGCAGAATTTCATCTACGAACCGGCGGGCTGAAATAGTGCCACTGATCACAACTAAAAGTGTCCGGCTATCAAAAGAAAAGCCCCCCCCCCAGACCATGACTCCTTGCTATCAGGCAGTGTGGTGGACGATAGTGAGGTGTGGATCCCACATCGCTCTCCAGGGGGTCTCCAGACACGCATTCTCTCGTCATCGGGACTCAGTTCAAAGCGGGACTCATCACTGAAAACAATCCTGATCCAGTCGGTCAAGTTCCAAGTTGAACGAACGCGGAACCACTGCAAACGAGCTTGTCGATGTGCAGGGGTTAAAGCAAGTCGACGTAAAGGGCGTCGTGAGCTTACTCCTCGTTCTCTGAGGCGCCTATCATGTGTACTAAACCTCATATAACTTTGGCATCCCTGAAAAAATCCTTATGCAAAGAATGGGATAAATATCGATAAATGAGTTGCGGCTCACAGCAGAAAATGTTGTGACACGTTTAAAGCTGTGTATTAAGGTTAAAGGTAGCCACTTCGAAAAAATTTCAGTACATTAGACGGAATAAGGTATTCATATTTTTTTTGAGGTTTGGTCGTAATGTTTTTTATTAGTTCCAAAATTATAATGTATCATGTGTGTCCAAGTTATTTCTTATCACCATGTATAACTCAATTTTTTCTCTCTATCAAAGCCTTTGAGTAAGGTCCTAAGTTGCTATATTCGTGTCTGTATTTAATTTGAGCCATTTCTTACAGTTAACCATTAGTGACTGTAGTATTTCCATGTGATTACCTTTTTTTTCAGCGCGAGTTAAGTGTTTTACTGCTTGCAATTTTGCAAAAGAAACTCGACTTCCAACATTATTGATTCAAGCTCTAACCAAGACTAAGGAAAAAGTAAATACTCTTCTGGTTTATATAAAAACAATTAAAAGTAATTAAAGTTGTCATTAGGAGAAGTTATCGCTTCCGTTTAGCAGCATCTCACATTCTTTCCCATTAAAGAGTATTCTTTTATTAAGTGCGGAGCACTTAAACTAGGCTTTTTGTATCGTGTATTAGTCAATCTCAATATATATTGTCATTTTACTTCTTCACATTAAACGAAACACATGAAGGTTAAAGAGTTTAAGATCGTAAGTATTTACAGACATTTTCCTTCCTCGAACCAATATAGTTCCATTTGTAGTTTTTCCCCCTCAACCGAAACAAAACACAAAACGATTTTCTACCTAACTTCACTTTCAACAGTTCTATTAATAAAAAATTCTAATGGTTTGACTATGGAATTACAAGTTACAATCGGAAATCGATAACAAATTTTCTGAAATTTCTGTCATAATGTATTGGGTTGGAAAAAATGGGAAAAAAAAGAACATTCTTGGTATACTATGAAATATTAGTACATCAAAACGTACTTTTTCAAACTGGGTTAAATGCTTCTCTTTTCCTTTTTACGCGACTGCGCGTGCGCGACGCAAAGCAGGGTAATGTGATTATGAGTCAATGTATATATGTTCCTATGTTGCGTTGTAGAGGCCAACCGCCTTCTCCAATTTTGATGATTCTTACGCCAATCGATTTGTCTTAACTTTGGAAGTGTCACTAAACACGACAGTAATCAAAATTCACGATATCAACGACCAGACGCAATATTGTCAGCTCGAGATCGTGTCTCACGCTACCTGCGTGCGACAAATGCAGGTTAGTGTTTTTGCTAAGTGTGTGCTAAGTTAGTGTTTACTAAGTCTACTAATTCGATTTTCATCTCTAACATGTTACATTTGTTTTTGTCGTGGTTCAGAGTCGACTGAGTTTCGTGACGTGTACTTTCTTGACAGGCTTTTTTAGTTTTGCGAGAAAGGTTTGATTGACGACGTTTCCGAGCTCGCACCATCATGAGTTATACAGGCTTTTTTTTTACAGCTGTGGTTGATTTAAGTTCGCGCATTTAAGCTAAAGGTCAAGAATGTGTAGCTTTAAGCTGAGTTAGGTCCCTAGAGGCACTAATAATGAGTAGTTTAGACCACCTCAAGTTACTTAATAATCCTCACGATATAATCTCTCTTTATAAAATGGCAAGATTGTGAAATTTACCGTCTTATAATCATAATAACTACGTCAATGAAAATTAACTAAAAAGTGTAAAATAAAAAATATTATTAAATAAAAACAAAAAAAACCGATTGCATAAAAAAAAAAAACTAAAAAGATAAAATAAAACCCCAGTAGTTTAGAAAGTTCTTAAGTAGGGGAATGTGGAGCAAAGTGAAATGGCTAAGATAACTAAGCTTTTTCAAAATGAACAAATTATAAATTTGTTTTGTAAATTACGGTACAAAAAGAAAGAACATTGTATTTTATAACAAAACTTTCATTGAAACAATATTTTTAATTTTTGGTAATAATTTCAAGCTTTCAAAAAAAAGTGGAAAATTTTTACTTTTTTTTTCATGGGGGCAAAGTGAAAAATGAAATATTTTTCTAATAAAATATTTACTTTTTGAATGGAAAAGTATTTTTGATCAAATGAATCTAAATAACATTTTGAATGAATAAATGAAAAGAAAATGGAATAATAAATGAATAATTTAATTAACTAATTAATTATTACATAAAGAAAAAAAATGAGTGAGTAAAAGAGGGGATGAATAAGAAAATAACTGAAGAAATGAATAAGTTAGTGAAGTACAAAGGAATGGTAAATAAATTGATTGATAAATGAATATGTAAGTGTTTTAGTAAATGATTGAGTGAGTAAACGAAAAAAAATATTTCACTTTGCCCCGCCCACTTTACCCCGCATGTACTCGACTAATTGAGTGAAATATTTAAAACAGAAATATGCTTAATATTAACTATATAAATATTTCACCGTATATTAGATGGTCTCAATTAATATTTTAAATGTTAATAACAAGAACTTTATAATTTTATGATATCAAAAACAATTTTTGACTTTCAACACATATTACAATAAGCGTATCAATTTTTCAATATTGCTTGAAAAATCAAATGCTTTAATCTTCGGCGGTTTTTTTTTTTTTTTTTTTCATGACTAGGATAGACTATATGTACAAATATATTGGTAAAATAATACTAGATAGATGTCGCTAAAAGCAGAGTAGATATTTCACCTTTTCACTTTGCCCCGTCTTCCCCTACTACAGAATAACTACTATAAAACTAAGTCAACGGTGTAGTTATTCAGTAGTACTTAAGAACATTCTAAACTACCGCGCTTTTATTTTTTCTTTTTAGTTTATTTAGTTTTTACGCAGTCAGGTTTTTTGTTTTTATTTAATAATTATTTTTTTGTGTTAAGCATTGTTTCTCACTTTTTTTTCAGTGCAAGTCAGTACAGCTTTTCAGGCAGAATTAATAGCCAAAATTCACTAGGCTGGGTCGATTTTAACTTTTTTTTAAAATTGAAATCGCCTATGGTGGGAAAAGTTTTGTATTCTACACAGAGGTGTCCATCTCCCTAAGAGCAAGGGCACCTTAACCCCCTAAATATCACGAAGCCCCCCCCCAAAGTAAAAATTACCCCTCAAAACAACCCCCCTAAAAATTTCAATGGCCCAGTCACGACCCCCCCTCCCCCCCAAGTGGGCACACCTGTTCGACATGAAATGCTCGTGTAAAAATTTTTTTGGAAATCAAAATATACATTTAGATTTCTCGCCAGCCCCTTGAAGTTTCGCCAAATCTGTAAAAATTGACATTTTTATATTATGTTTAAAAATTTCTTATGTATAATTTTTTTGTATCGCCTGTGATGAGAAAAGTTGTGTATTGACATCTAATGCTCGTGTAAAAAATTTTTTGGTAATTAAAATAAATTTAGACCCCCCACCAGGTCGCTGAAATTTCGCCAAATATGTAAAAATTGACTTTAAAAAACATGTTTTTTTTTTCTTTTTTTTTCTTACATATTTTTTTAATCACCTACTATAATAACTGTACTAACTACTGTAGTATAAATAGTTTAATAGAAACTCCCTTAGTTTGTAAAGAAAATAATTATTATATCATATTTTATTTACTGCCCCCGCTAAGTCTTAGAAATTTGCGTTCTTTCTGCTTAGTTTTGACTGTCGGTGACAGGTGGTGCAATTGCGCAGAATATATTTGTTTTTCTCATTCTGTGATATAATGAAATTATTTCCCATCCCCCCCACCCCTCTTATAGATCAGACTGTTCTTGGCATTTAGCCTAGCAAATATAAACCGTTTAGAAACCAATATGAGCGATAAGTTGTTGGAAAGTGTCCAAAATAATTGTCCGCCAAATCGCCAGGTAAGTTATATCATGCAAGGTGGCTTACAACAGCAAATAAAGTATTTCGTTTACATATTGTCACAAAAGAGCCATCATATGAAATAGAGACTAGGCTATTGTCATATACAGTGTAAAAGTGTATGCAAAAGTTTTGTTTCTAACTAAACTGAGTCTTTTTGCACAGGCTATGCACAGTACTTTTGGAAAGTTATCCACTATTCAAGATATCTCAGCGATGATCTGAAATTAGTAGTTGGTCCAGTAATACAAAAGGAATAGTTTTTAAGGTCATCCAAGAAAAACCTGCTGGTTACCATGAGCAACAACACACTGTTCTCTGAATAAATTAGACTACAGAAAATTCCTGAAGACCCAAAATTTTACTAATAAAACGTTCGTGATTTTGTCATTACAACACTCAATTTTCAAGCAAACGACAATACAGGGTTGATCAGTTGACGAAACTGTGTACTTCCGGACCCCCCAACTGACCAAGCATAAACCCAATGAGGAACTTGGGAAAATGAATGAAGCGAATGACGTTATTGAAAGTGGATACTGGAAGCTACACAAATGGTTGAAAAGGTAGTTTGGTAAGTGACTGAAGCATCTTCATCTGTAAATGGAGCAACAAATCATGATGGCTTTATTTGGCAACTAAGCCTTCACGATTTGGATGACGCAAAACATTGTCGTCTCAAAAATTAATGCCAAAATTCAAAAACAAAGCAAAGCAGTAGGTATAAGGTGTAAAATTTCTATATTACAAAAGAAAAAAAATAATGCACCCAAATGCCCAAATTTGGGTGCTAGGGAAGGCGCTATGGTGGGGTTCGAATGCAGCCATCCACTCAAAGCGATTTCTAGGATATTTTCCCCTAATTTCGGGAAAACAAGCGAAGAGTTGCTTAAAACCAGCTACGCAGTGCCTCATCAACGGCCCTGGGGTGATTTTATCTCTTAAACTTTAGTTTGTGTTTTTCAGACTTTTGTTTTGTGTTTTAAACTTTAATTGTTTTTTGTGTCTTATGTTACTCCTGTATGTTTTTTTTTTTTTTTTTTTTTCAGCTTTTTGTGACATGAGGCTTAGTTTTGTAAGCCTCATGTGATACTTTGTGGTGCATGAGGATTTTTTGAAATCTCTTAAATAATAATAATAATAAAAAATCCTTTCGTTTTAATCCGAAATGATTATGTAGCGTTATTATAGAAGAAGAAAGTGTAAAATGGCTTTAATTGAAAAAAAAGTTTGCGAAAAATTAAAGCTCAAAATAATAAAATTCTGCAAACATTCCAGATTTCCCTGGTCGAGTGGGAGGCTTAAATATCGGACGGTATCAATACATGTATGTTACTGTGTGCCCCCCCCCCCCCCCAAATAAAACGTAAGTCAATGTTTCAAGTTGCACACCCTCTGATATTTTTTCTTTTATGTCAAAACAATTGTAAAAAAATGTTTTACGTAATTTGAACAACGGCAACTCGTGCCGACTTACGCCCGAATATGCAAACCAGCCTAGTTTAAATATCAAATTCAAAAATCATTAGCGAACACATTTTCAAATCAACATTTGCACATGAATAATGAAAAAATATTTATTTTAAATGAAAAATTTAACTTAAACTTTTGGAAAGATCCATATTTTGAGTACTATGTGAGAGACTTGATTATTGCAGCAATAGAGCAAAAATTTCTATTTAGCGCTAATCACCGAGTTTACTGTTCGTATACTTTTTAGTAAAATATATCTCATGTTTTCATAAAAATGTATAGAAAAAAATCAATTTTTTGAAGAAAATTACAAATTTTAAGCCTCCTGCTGGACGCCTTAATATCTTTCAATTTGGATAAATATTTTTGTATTACATTTGGGGCTATAGGGGCAACGTTTTATCGACATGAAATTTCAAACTTCCGAAAAAAAAAATCCATTCGGCGTAGTACGCTTTCAGGCGCAAGTCGGCACGGGTTGCCGTTGTTCAAATGACATGAAACTTTTTTTGCAATTGTTTTGACCTAAAAGAAAAAAATTGGAGGGTGTGCGACTTAAAAAATCGACTTTTTTTTGTACACCCTAATGTATGTATATATATTTTTTCCCATGAGTAAAGAATCTTACTAGGCAACCATTTTTACCATAGATGATTTTAAAAAATTATGCGTAAGAAACTTAAAAAATAAAAAGTAAATGTTATTTTACATATTTGGCATTAAACTTCAAGAACCTGACCGGGGTCTAAATATGTTTTGATCACCAGAACTTTTTAACACGAACATTAGATGTCAATGCACAACTTTGGCCACCACAAGCGAATAAAAATAGTTATACATAATAAATTTGTTAAAAAAAATATAAATGCCATTTTTTATAGGTTTGGCGAATCTTCAAGGGGCTGGCGGGAGTTCTAAATATATTTTGATTTCTAAAAAAAAAAAAAAATTAACGAACATTTGATGTCAATACACAACTTTTCTCCCCACAGGCAAATTCGATCTTTAAAAAAAGTTGAAATCGACACACCCTACTGTTAGGCAATTGTAGCGGAGTTGGATCTATCTATGTACTGTTAGTCTGAAACAGAACAGTGTGATGATGCAAAAATTATCAGCCAACTAACACACTTTGTACTCAGAAATTTGAATTCATTGCTTTCATAGAGAAATGAAAATGTTTTTCTTTGAACGACAGACAAGAAAATGCAGTTCTTAAAACATTACAAAAAAAAAACCCAACTTTGTTTAAATTTCATACTAATCATTGTTCATCTTAAACCGAAGAAGAGCATGTAAAATAATTCCTTACCAAACGTAGAAAAGTATTTAATAAGCATTAAAAGTATTTGGTATTATGTTTTATATGTTTGAAAAAAATTTCTTGTTTGTCTCTCTCACAGTTTGAATTTCGTGTTGCAAGCGACGAATTCGTGATAGCTAAAATCAAAAACTTGTGAAAAACTCGCGTTATAGCCATTTCGCGTAAGTCGAATCGCGTTGTAGCGCGAGTTCACTATATATATATATTTATTTATTTATTTATTTATTTACTTTAGCTTCGTATGTATTTTAAGCGCTGGACGCGTCCGAATAAATTTGAGGATTCCTTCTAACTTACTTGCAGTAAAAATATACAATGCAAAAATTTAAATAAAAAACATTAATCTTTGTTTAATCAAGCCGGAAGGACATTTAAAATATACATTATGTACATGTAGAATCGACCAAAATTTCAAGAAAAATGTGAAACTGGCAGAGCGCCACGATGTTAGCTGCCAAAATACATTATAGGCATAGATTCTGGGATTTTTTGTCGTCTGTCTTAGAAATATCAATAGTCAACACTAGTTAAACATTAAAAAGTCCAAGGTCAAAGAACTTAATTTTAGTCACAGTATCTACGATGAATGGAAGATTCTGGAAACATTGGATGAAAGATTATTCTTACGAACTTTATTCCAAAACAAAGAATCGAACAAATCCTAATTTTTTCACAACTTGATAATTTCAATTGATCATTAAATGATAAGAAAACAATTTACAATAAAAAATTCAACGAGAAAGACAATTCAGTAAAAATTACTTTTAAATGCAATGTGTTTGAATGCATTACTCTTCACTTTTGGGCACTCTCAACAAGTATTGAACAATGGGGTTGCTTCCTTCAGTCAAAAGTACTGCTTTTAGTCACTGAAATTGATAAAATAAGCAAAAAAATAAAAAACATGGAGCGAAACAAAACTTTCATTTTCCCAAAATTAATTTTTATTTAATTTTTTTAAATGTCCGATTTTGAAAATAAGCTGCGTGGTCTTTCTGACGTCCACAAATGATGTACTTTGGCGCATCTGCCTACCGCGTTTCCACGTTATGATAATTAAGACGCGAATAAAATATTCGCGCTCTACGTTTGCTATCAACCATATCGTTGCCAGTACACGTGAGTAAAGATGCGAAATTAAATATTGCGCTCTGTGAATGGCATCAGTGAATAGCATTTAATCATTTGTGATGTCATCGGCAGGAAACGTAAACAATGAAAGCGCATCGATTAAAATATTTTTTTTTTAATATTAAACTTAGTCAAATTATTTAAAAAAATAGTCAGATCCTATGTTTTTAAGCATGCTCTTTCAGAAAAAAATACTTTTAAAATTTCGGAAACGACCCCTTTGTACAGATATTTAAAAATGGAATTTATCATACTTCAACACAGTTCACTTTGGTCGTAATATTAATCTGCTGTTCATTTACTTTCTCCCCAACATAACAAAAAATATAAGCTATATTTTATTTTTTGAATTACAATATTTTTTCAAATGAAATTTCTGGTTGTAATTTAACTAGATTATGACCAGAAGTGCAAATTGGAAGTATTTGCAAATGACTGAAGTTTGTGTCAAAGCTGTTATGTTGAAGTTTAAATTACATGTTCATTTTTCTGAACCAATTACCTTGGTAATTATGTAATGAGTATTAAGAGAGATTTGCATATTTGGTAAAGAAAACACTTCCGGCTGTATACCTTTAAAGCAGCTTATGGTTAATGGAAATATCTAAGCTGGAAGAGCGATCAATTAAATGTGCGGAAACTAGAATAGCAATGAAGTTGAAATAGTCTCGATGGTTATTATTCATTTCCCTCACGTATAAGATAAGCATAAAATAACGGAATAATTTTTAATTTTTAATTATTCTAATACATCTTCTATGTTTGAAATATTAGGACAGTGCTCTGCATTAATGACCGTCTGCACGAAATTGTTTGTTGAAGAGCGTCATAAATAATGCAATGTATGCAGACAATTTGTTTAAATAATCTTTAAATTGTCACTGTGACGCTACGTAACAATTTGACAACCAATACTGCGTTTTTTGTGCAAAAAATAAAAATAAATAAATAAATAAATAAATTATTAACACTGACTAACAGGGCTTCTCAAACTTCTTAAATTCGCAGCACCCTTTGAAAAATTAGAAGTGTCTCATGGCACCGTTGTCTAGTCTAGTTCTGTCATATAAGGCAGTGAGAAGCAAAGGGATGTAAGAGGGCATTTTCAAGTTTTGAATAAAGCGAGTTTTTAAAGTTAAGGTCCTAAGGGAGATTTTATTGAAAAGATTTTCAAAATCACGCTGTATCGCAGCACCTACCAGGGCTACTAGTACTATCTCTTGCCCAAAGACAGAGGATCGGTTCACCTACCATTTGTACTGGTTATCTCCAAATTTTTATTTTTGCCACTTACATCCCTTTGCATTTCACTACCTCATATGGTATATTAGGATGCCCTTAAAAATGAAAGTCGATTTTTCAAGTCGCACACCCTCATATATATATATATATATATATATATATATATATATATATATATATATATATATATATATATATATATATATATATATATATATGTATATATATATATATATATGTATGTATACAGGGGCGGACTGACTGACTTTGGCCCAGTCGGCAAAAGAATATTTTGGCCCACCTGTGTAAATTTAAAAAGTTAAATAAAACAGAGCTGGATATCGATTCTTCCGAAGTCGAGAGAAGACATTGAACTACCGCTAGTTCCTATTTTTTTTAAGTTTCTAAATCAAGTATTGAAGTTCTAAAAAAAGAAAATCATGAAACGTAAAATAAAGCTAACATTGGCACAATTTTTATGGGCCTTGGAAGAAGGATACTAATGTTTACACGTCTTAAAAGGCACGTCTTTAGGCTTCACTACGGACAATATAGGAAGGACACGAAGAAAGAGAAGAATAAAGTAAATCCCCAGAAAATTTTCGAAAATGTTTGATCTATATAGGCTTAAGAATACAATCGGGAAAAGGGATTCCCTAGGTTCTAATTCCCTTCCAAGCGATATTTTCAGAACTGATGCTAAAAATTGCAATTTACAATTTTTGGAAACGTTAGAGGAGAGGGAAAAGGGAGGGAAGGGGTTCCTCAGCGGATTCTGTTGTTTTTCTTTCTTTTTTCAAAATTGAAGTCCATTTTAGTGTATATTTATTTTCAATAGAATGTCCGGGACTCTTCCCGGAAGTTCTCCGAAATGTGTAGTTTTAAAAATACAATTTAATGTTACTCATGGTAAAATTAAATTAACTAGGAAGCATGGGGGGACTCTCTACGAAAACATTTCGACGTTGAACCATTAAAAAGCTCAAAACTATCTTTAGTCATGTTAGAGAGAGAACGAGGCTCGATGATCTTATTTGGAAGCATTTCAAAACTGAAGTCTATTCGACTCTATTTTGAACTACATTTCGTTACTATAGGGAATCTGGCTACTCTCCTTCGGAATTTTTCGGCATTGAAATTTTAAAAACATTACTCTTATAATAGTATGTCTGGAAACATTAAAAGGAAAAGGGACAGGCTTCCCTATAGTGTTTCCCCTAAGGATTTTTTGGAAGGTCCCGTGCCCTTCCGCTTTTAAGCTAAACTTTGACCCTTAACATAATCAACCCTCTCTGACCCTTAAAAGTTTCAAAAAAACTTCACAAAAGTAAAATTTTTTCGAAAGGTAAAGATTCAGACAAGTCTATCCTTGAAACGCCACTCCCTCGTTTCAATCGCTTATCCACAAGAATCTGATTAGAATTAATCTGAATGTTTTTAGCTTTATTTTTAAAACTAAACATCAAAAAGCTTTTTAATATCTTGAAAGTGATTACGATCGAAAACCGTTGGACTTTGTAAGCACCTAGTATACCAAAAAGTTAAAAAAAAAACATCTTGTTTATCTGACTTCTATCAAAAGTGTTCTTTTATCTGAAAGTGCACATCCCTTTTTTGGTCTGGGTTAAACACTAGTTCCCTTTGGGCAGTTTTTTCTAAAACTCAAATCAATTTTAGGCTAGAGTGCAGATAAAAGGGTTACAGAGTTCTCTTACGGAAATTTAAATAAAGTGAAATTTTAAGCTATCTTTAGCGACTTTAAGTGAATGGCGAAGCTTTAAAGACTTTGTCTGGAAATTTTTTGATCTTTAAGTCTGAAAAACACAATTGAGGGCTCTGATGGGCTGAACCAGGTAATTCCAGATTCACTCATTTTTGGAATAAGACCAAACAATAACAACAGTGTCCATTAAAAACTTTATTATCTTTAACACATTATTTGCTACAAAGCAGAGCTCTGATATTTATGTCCCTTTGTTGCACCAATTGGAACATCTATATTGTCCACACGCAAACATGAATTTAAAATAGTAAAAAACGAAACATTTGAACTACCTGGTTCTTGCATCAAAGCACTCAATTTTAGACTAATGTTGGGGACTCTAGGAGAAAGCATTGACGTTACTAAAAGTAGAGTCAGAATTCAAGAGACTCTTCTCCTAAGTTTTTCGAATTTGACTGTCTAAAAACGTGACTTTAGGCTTCGTTTGGAAACGATAGGAGACATCATAAGGGGTGGGAGGTTCGGGCATCTCCAATCTTTAATCATGAAATCTTTCTCGAATTTTAGTCAATTTCAAATCTTTTATGGTATTATAGGATTCAGGGGTGTTTTTTTGAGATTGAAAGCCTTATTTAGGCTACCTTTGAGTAATAATGAAAGCAAGTTATGGCTTGTAATTCTCATTCATTTTCCTTGTTTTCCCATTCTAATTAGAAAAAAAAGCTTTATATTTGTTCTGGTCCACGATATTCCTCTTACCATAAAGTGTGGCCCGAGTTAAAACTGAAAAAGGTAGGGCACCTCTGATGTATACAGCATCAATCTCAGTTCTATAGAACTTTTCCCGTTTAACTTTCTTCACAATTTCGACTTATATTTGAAGGACAAGAACGGAAGTGATTTTTTGGGGAAAATTTGTTTGACAAAAAACAGTCAACTATTTAAGTTGGCCCCCCTAAGCATTTGGCGCAGTCGGAGATCCCCGACTAGCCGACCTGGCCAGTCTACCCCTGTATATATATATATATATATATATAAATATATATATATATATATATATATATATATATATATATATATATATATATATATATATATATATATATATATATATATATATATATATAAGTATTTTTTTCTGTTAAAACAATTCACGAAAAAAAATTTTCATATAATTTAACAACGGCAATTCGTGCCCACTTGCGTCTGAAAGTGTGAACCAACGTTTTTGCTGTGTACTAGGCCGAATCGAAAAAAAAACTGGAAATTTGGAATTCCATGTTGCTAAAACGTTGCTCCTATAGCCTTACAAGTACCACGAAATTATTTACCGAAACTAAAAAAATATTTAAGTATGCCGCAATGAACCTAAAATATGTAGTTTTCTTCGTAAAAGTATTTTTCTGTCGATATATTTTTTAAAAATCTAAGAAAGAAATTATCAAGCTGATAATATAAATAATAAAGTAGTTAATTAGCGTTAAATAGCTAATTAGCGTTAAGTTTTTGCTCTCATGCAATATTTAAGTTTCCCACATAGTACTCAAAAATACGGATTATTTCAAGTTTAAGTTAATTTTTTTATTTTAATTACATTATTTGTTTGTTATTCATATGCAAAGGTTGATTTGAAAATGTGTTCGCTAATAATTTTTGAATTTGATATTTTACTTCAATTTACATGTATTTTTTTTTTTTTAAAGGATAATTATTTTTCTGAAAACAATTATAAATTTCAGGCCTCTTGCTAGGTACCCCAATGTTCTTTTGAATTTGTATAAATATTTTTTGTGGTACGTGTGGGGTAGAGTTTTCTAAATAAAATGTAAGTCAAATTTTTTATCGCATTCCCTCTTATTCTTTTTTTCCCCCTTTTCTTCAAAACAATTGCTTAAAAAATAAATAAATAAATAAAACCCTGCAATTTGAACAAAGTTAAGCCGTGCCAACTTTGGTCTCAAAGTATGAACCAGTACTTTTGCACTAGAGCCGAATTGAAAAAAATGCCCTTTTTGGGAGGAGGAGGGTTTCAAAATTTCTAGTTCATCAGAACTGGCCCCTTAATTCCCACATGCACCGCAAAATCCAATTTTTATATTTATTTAAGTATCCAACAGGAGGCCTAAAATTATAATTTTCTACAAAAATTGATTTTTTCATTTATCTTTTGAAAAATTACTTACTTTCAGATAAACTCAGATGGGGGCACGTTTACGCAGTGCCCTTTTTTCAAAACGAATTATAACTGGAGAGCCAACAGTTATAACAGATTGATGCTGCTCCCTAGCATATATTATCACATGTTTTTGAGCATTAGTTGAGCTTCGGTCTAGCATGCAGAAAGAATAATCTGTTATTTACCATGTTGAGTACGTTTTGTGTTGAACGTTTTGAAGCTTGTTGTGAATAAATAATACTTAGTTAAGAAAGGTCAAATGTACAAAAATTAGCAGAATTTTATCTATTTTTGAGAATTGTATTTGTATGGACTGTAATGTTATTAAATTTTTTTGCCCGTTAAAAATAAATCTAAACTTGGTGACTTGACAAGTTTACGCATTGAACGTCGGAGCACTTTTTCGCACATTCTAACTGTGTCTTACTTAAACGTGCCCGTGACACTTTTTTCGCTCCAAACTGTTTCGAACATTTTTAGTATTTTCCGGCTACTTAGTTATGAAAATTACCATTTAATTTTTAATAAAGTCACACATTCGTATCTTATAGCTTACAATCATATAGTACTGTCTTCATGCCCCTGCAACTTTTTTCTACACTATTCAGTTTGTAATAGATTTGCTTTATTTTAGCGATGGTAAGACATTATGTTGAAAACACCTACAGGACCCACGTTAGGTGTCAAAATAAATATGCGTAAATGTGTTCCGTGTCCGGGGCAAGTTTACGCAACCGACTTGGACTCAAAAATATTTTTTTACGATTAAAAACACAAGCTGAGCAACAAATGAATGTACCAATTTTGACTGCATTAACTGCTTTATCAAATCGCAATGTCTAAAATTTCCTAAATCTGAACATAATATGATCTTGAGAACTTCGATAGTTGGTCGATTACTTTATTTAACTTCTCTTAAATAGATGTAGTTTTAAAGTTAGAAACATTCAAATCCAAGTATGGATACGGCAGATCCTAGGAAAATTTAGATAATATAAAATTGTCTCACTGACGAAAGTATGATAGACGTTGACTGAGTGCAGCTGGTAAGGCTGATTGAAGTTCACACAAAGTAACTATGTAACTTACAAAAAAAAAAATATCGATATTTTTCCTTTTTTTACTTATGTAAGAATTTTTATCACATCAAGAAGCCATGATGTTTTTGAAAAAAAGAAGCAAATGAAGAAACATTTGAGCAATAATGTTCGTTTATTTAATCCAAGATACTGGTTTTAAATCTTTTTGTCAATGCCAAAAGTAATTCTTTTATCTTTGAAAGAGTTTTCTGAAGGGTCACTTGAAACAAACAATTCTCTTGCGACGATGAAAATATCGGAAAATGTTTCACTTCGGGTATAAATATTTTTCTGTCTACTTATCTTAGAAAGCAGTCGGTGAATGTAGAAATCGATGCTTATTCTGAATGTTACTTCCAAAAAACGTTTTTGAAAATTCCCCAGAGATACAAAGATATATTAAAACAATTTTGACATTCTTAAGATTGTTTCATATTTTAAATGAGACAGCAAAAATTTCTTAATTCTAATCCCGGTCTATGGAAACATTTTCAAGAGCTATGTTTTATAGATTGTCAACTTAATGATACGCTATGTGCATCTTGAAATTAAGATTCGCTGCGCATAAATGGTTTTTGTTTAGCCGTGTGAAGATATGTGGGACATATACGAGTATAATATATATTTTTTGCCAATTACTGTTCACAACTTTAATTAAAACTTTTGAACTTAACTGCACAATCTACAAGCGTAAATTCATTCTTATGTCACAAGTTATTTTGAAATTAAAAGAATTTTTTTTTAAATCAGATGAATTTAGCCTGTAGCAGCATATGTTGTTTTTATCAAAGAAAAACATAAAATGTCATGATATCAGAGATCTTTTAATAGTCGTTAAAACTTTATCTTCGTACCATAATTAATTACGTAAATTAAAATACTCTTGACAAACTTAGTTTATATAAATTTCAGTTTTTATTTACATATAGACTACAAGAATTATTTGCTTGATCAAAACCCTTAAACAGTTTTTGCAACAATCTTCTCATTGATAAATAAAATACTGAACAAACTATTCTTCAATTTCATTGAATATTAAATCTCTTAGCTAAGAACATTAACGGGTGAATTTTATTGGTAATTTATTAATTTTTTTTAAATGAAAATAGTAAAAATGTCTAAACCATTTGTTTTAAGTGCGATATTAAGTCCTAATAGCTGAAAAAAGCAATATAAAATGACACGATTAATTATAACACACTTTGTTTTAGAAGTAGCGAAAAGAAACAAAATATTGTTCAGTACCAGATTTGTTTTTTAATGGTTCAATACTGTTGTATCAGCTACTGTTGAGAATTTACACGTGTGTCATCTTAAGCGTTCTTGTAAAGTTCTTTAGTAAAATCTAACAGTGATGAGTTCCACAACCATCCCATTAAGTTTTTCACAAAGTTGACTGAGGCCCAATAAAAAAAAATCACTAGGTTTGTTTTTGCATTCATTTTCTAGCTATCATTTTAGTTTGTAGCGTTTGTCCTTTTTTTGTTTTTGTTTTTGCAGTTATGTTTTTATAATTGTTATGAACTATAGAACTGCATTAAACTAAAAAATGCTATAAACTAAAAAAAATAACTAAAAAAATATTACTGAGAGTGAGATTTTTTTTTTTTTGCTTTTTACTTATATTACTTATTGCACAAGGGGTGTGGCAAATTCCTTCGAATTTTGAAAGGGGTTCGCAAGAGAAAAAAGGTTGGGAAACGCTACCATAGGGTATACTTCAT
Organism: Uloborus diversus; assembly: GCF_026930045.1. Classification (NCBI taxonomy): domain Eukaryota; kingdom Metazoa; phylum Arthropoda; class Arachnida; order Araneae; family Uloboridae; genus Uloborus; species Uloborus diversus. Next base: position 21,712,840 of record NC_072740.1, on the reverse strand, counting down.
TTTCGCCGTATACTCTCAAACATTTCTCAGACGTATAGCGTATACCCTCAAGCTTCAAAAACTTTCATTTTATGACATTTATGTACATGATCGCATACACATATTGTGTGTAATGGATTACTGGAAGTATGTCCTCAGAAACATTAATGGGAACATCACTGATCTCAGGATAGTTAGCAACATTATTCTTTCAATTAATTCTTTTACAGCTTGAGCCAATTGACTTTTATTAGTGTGGCATTTGATTATCAAGAAGATCTGTGCAATTTTTCTTACTTCTTCATCAATAATTTTACATTAAAATAAAGATTTCATTAATTTAAAATTTTAAATAAAAAAGCATGATGCATTTTGAGGTATAGAAGCTGTCGTCCAAGCTTTTCAATACACACTCGTAGCAAATATACCACGTTTTTTGTAATTCAGTTTCTTTTTCTAAAGTGATGGTGAAATAATGGATAAATATTTATGTTTTATAGCAGTACAAGAATTGCAACATTTATTCACTATAATGCGAAGCTCCATGCGCAATAAATCAGAATTTTATACAGAAGTATTCAAATCAGTTCAAGAAATTCTCAATAATCATCTCGAGTGTGAATCATGCAACAATTTTCCAGCAAATTTCATTCTATCATCCTTTACATCAGCCACATTCCTTATAATTGAGTCGCGTAATCTTGTCTTTGTCAATGAACTCTCAATAAGCCCAAAATCGTTTCAACAGAAATACTTTTATGCGGAAGAGATTTATATGAAGTTATTAAACACGGCACCTATAATCTACTCCATAACGTGGTGTTGACATTCGAAAAAATAACAAATTCAATTTTTTATTTCAGTAAAACAGGTTCAATTGTTTTTGCCAGTATTAATACTCATTGTTTCAAAGCATAACACTTGGTCAATGAAGGTCTTGTCCTGCAGAGTGGCATAAGCGGTAACATCTTGCAAACAACATGTGTATATTTACAAACTAGATTTCATGGATAATATTAAGACAGTGTACAAAAAAGCAATTTGATAATGAAATTAACTTCGGTTATTAGAAATAGCAATCACATTTGTAAATAGTTTGGTCCTCTGTCAATAAATACACTCCATCCGGCGATGATGCGAACTTCACCTGCTTTGAGATGCCTCTAAATATTAATGAAATAGCATAAAATTTTGCCCCACTTATGTTCTATTGCATCGAAGTCAAATAAGACTCAAAAAAAAAAAAAAAAAAAAACAATGAAATTTTGGAACACCGTACTGCTCATCGCATTGCAGAAGAAGTAATGAAGAAAGGTGAGAGCAGTGGTTGGAAGTAGCTCGCTACAAGTAGCGACGCTACTGTAGTAGCTACATTTTTTAGTAGTTTGTAGTATAGCGTACTACTTTTTAAAAAAAGTAGAGTAGCGAGTAGTTCGTTACAACAAAAAAAGGAGTTTGTAGCGATTTCAGGAAACTACTTTTAAATAAAGTTTCAAAGGAAAAGAAAAAAGAGGTTTTAATTGAATCTGACCGGTGCAAGTTTTACGCGAGGTAAAACTTGCACCAACCAAATTCGGAAGAACCCTGAAAAGTACTGGCTGAACTCAGATTGACGCATACGCCGTTCTATCTGTTTGGCGCTATTAGTTTGTTTGGCGTCGAATTTTTCATCTCTCCCAAATATTCGCCTTGAATAGAGCATGGCTTGGAAAGAAAAGAATAAGCGATAACTGAACTGCCAATGTAGTACCACGTAATGTGTTTTCTGACAGCAGAGAATGTCCCGTGCATGAACATTTTAGATGTCAACGAGGTTTCTGTGCTAGTATCCACCTAATATGGAAGCTACAGCAAATGTTATGGAAGAGAATAATATTGAACTGCCTTTTCCGGCTAACAACAAATATTACAGTGTTATAGAAAAGTATGAAAACGGAAATTTTTCCGTTCCATGCAAACTTTGCTCGTTGAGCAAAAAGCTTTCGGTATCAATGCCATCAGCATATTCAATCGAATCTGAACTTACGCGAGAGATGCGTTCCAAGACTCCTCGCATAGGTAGAAATTTCGCCGTTGGGGAAAAGGGTATCTATGCGATTTTTTATGAACGTACCAATTATATTTAATACCATTTGAAAACACACCTCAAACTGTTTTAACCCATTTCACTTCATATTACCGAATTTAAACATAGAGAACTGAAATTTTACTGTATTTAAAAAAAAACCCGCGTTATTGAATAAAAATACTGTTAGGATGCACAAAATCAATGGGAGAGAATGGAATAAAATGAAACAGTACGGTACGTATAGTATATAGCAATAATAAAATGCAGCACTACAGTAGTACTGTACAGTAGATACAGTAATTATATTCGACAAACATCTTAGTTGTTCACGCATATTGATAATCTTTACATTTCTGCAGTAGTCAGAAACTTTTTTTCCATTTTCAAACTTTAGATAAATAACCGATTATATAATAACCGCTTTTCTATCAACTTCATATTTATAATGAAAAAGATGCGAAGTGGCGATTTGTAAATTAACAAAGCGATGTTTCGACTAGTACGGTGAGGAGCGTCAAAAACCAAGATGGACGGTATCGAAGCGCGTTAAGCCTAGCGATTCCCTTCCGAAAATTTTCGTGTTACGGAGTGAGGAATTCGCGTTAGCTCCAAAATTCGTTACTCGAGAAAAGCACACTGTATAGATACATGAAATACAGCACCAACTCAGTCATTTCCAGTCGAAGACTACAGTTTCGTGCTTATTAGCACTCATCAGCCCGGCATAGGAAAGTGACTGAGCTGTTTCCATCTCCATCTCAGTCACTTTCCTATGCCGAGCTAATGAGTGCTAATAAGCACGAAACTGCAGTCCTCGGCTGGAATTGACTGAGCTGGCGGTGTATTTCATGTATTTCTGCTTTAGCCCTGGCTAATGGGCGGTAATTTACTGAATACACAGTATAGATGTTTAGCGTAAACCGCGTTGTAGCGCGAGTCCACTTATGTTTTATATTTCGGATATTTATCAATATCTGATTATAAATACAAGTACCATTTGGGATATTTTCCCCATTTCTTTGTTGTTATTTTTTTTTACTGATTGAGTGTTGGTACATTAACATAATAGAAGTCGATTAATAAATATTGTAAGTTTTTGAGGTTATTCGGTGAAATTGAAACTTATCCAAAGTAGTTTGTAGTTGCTACATTTTGGAAAAATACTATTTATATTGAATATATTCTGCCACTTTCATTAGAGATGAAGAAGCTTTCAATGAAGGAAATTACTTATTGTTATAACTCAACATCCAACATTAAACAAAAAATGTTAATTTCTTGCAGTACCTCTCATGAAATACTCTCTAAATATTGCCGAAAAGCAGTTTTGTAAACGTTGCATGCTATAAAAATACATCACAAAATCTCATTAGATCACCTCAAAAAATAAATGAAAACGTTTTAAAACTCATAATACAACCCCTCTCTCTTACACACAATACCCTAATATATTCTAAAAACAATAATTCTGAGCCAAAAAATTTTTACCTAGTGTCATAATATTACATATAAACAGACGATAAGTTCAAAACTACTACAATTTAATAATTTTCACATTAGTATTATGTTTTACATTTATCTTTTCCAACACACACAATAGTGCTTTTTAATAATAAACAATATTTTTTATTCTTAACATTATCAATTACCGTGAGAAAGAGCTAGTATAAGAATATCTCTCGAGAAAAGTTGTGTATCGACTAAATGTATAACTAGAAAGAAAAAAGAACTCCCTGACAACAATTTTGATGTTGGAAATGAATTAAATCAGCAACTTGCTAGCAAAATAAAGAAAACTAAATTTTCACCATGTAAAAAAAATAATTCTCAAGTTTTGCACAAAAATACAGCACTGCCAATTACCAGCAGATGAAAAAAATAAACCATCGACCCAGAAACCATTGCCATTGATCAAGCAAAAGAATGGAATTCAATACTAGTTGTCCAAGCTTTTAGTTGCCCCTGTCATCCAACATAAATCCCAAATTCCAGGAAAAGAATGAAAAAGACCACACAATATTTTATTTTTCGTTTGATTTGGGATTCTTTAAATGTTAGCAATGTCAGTTTTCTTTCACGAGCTGAAGGAAATTATTACAACTTCTGACACAAAGAATGAATTTGCCGAACTAGAGAGATTTTTATTTGAAGTGATTTACTTAGTTGTAGGTGAAAATCCGTCATAAATTCAAAACGGCAGTAGAATATGTTTTCACTGCTGCATACTGAACAGCTCTAAAATAATTACCTACTTCCACTGCAATATACAGGAAATGTTCATAACATGTACTGATGGCTCTTATAGTAACCTAAAAAGTATTTTAATTTCCTTTGTATTTTCCATTATAGAACCATGCTCCTTTAACATTTCCATATGCTTTTTTTTACATTTTATTTTTTCTTAAGCTGTACTGAAGCTCCTTCTAGTATATTTGTGAAATGATTTTAGTATCATGCGTGCTAAGTGAATTATTTTTCAACATAAAATTACTTTCATTTTATCTAGCCAATAAAATCTCTCATTTGATTCATGTACTCATATAATCACCGAAGTTTCACAAAATCTACAAACATCAGCAAGTGACTTTGCAAATGGTATAATTTTACACACGCACACAAAAAAAAGCTCCTGTAAACTATGTCCTGATGAGTCTTAAGTTTAACACCAGAACACAATGTTTTGATGTCTCAATTACTGCATTATGTCAGTATGGTTGCAGTTGTTTTAAGTCATTTATAATAAATATTATTATTTTCATTAAAATCTTTATTATTATTAATATTACTGTTATCACTTATTTATTTATTCATTTATTGAAACACAATATTCTCAGTTTACCATTTGTTCTGTTTTCCGGTTCATAAAGCGTCGATGTAGATAATGACAAAACATATTCTTAAAGATCGTTTTCTCAAATATGCTATAGCCGTATACCAATGCTCCTTCAACTAATTTTTAAGAATTGTATAACTTGAATTATTTTTCAAAAAAGATTCGGTGCATTTTCACTGAAATATCATCATCTACCTGTTGAACATTTATTTATTGATTTAGTGTTGGAAGCAGCATATACATTCAAATTTTCTTAATCGTTAAAAGCATCCATAAGAATGTATAGTTTGATGCTTAGTAAAAAAGATTTCTTAACCAATAAAAAAAATAATAAAGAGAAACGCAAAATAGATTCGAATTAACCAATAAGGCAGTGTTTTCACTTCCTTAAAAAATGGTTTGCGATAAACATTTTATGATAATCAATTCCTGACCATTAAATATAATCATTTACTAAACACGAAGCTCAGCAAAATGTAACCAAAACTTTAAAATTCCTAAAGTGTTTTCCCTTTTAAAAAAACTTAATAAAATATTTATCTTTCACAGGACTGCTCTGAAAAATATATTTTGATCCATTAAAACTTTTATTCATGTTGCTCTTTACTGTACTCGTAGTATTTTTTTACATATTTTATGCGCAATTTTGAAGGATATTTATTTATTTATTTTTCCGTTCGCTCCTAAATACAATGTTTCAAACTCGGCATTATATGATGTATGCTTTTTTTTTTAAATAAAATTGTTGTGACGCCGGCAGCCATCAAACACATAAAACCCCTGTTTCAGCTTTTAGTATAAAAATTTACTGTCTCTGTACGTGTTCAGCATTATGGAGCTACATTATTGATCGCGTGCAACGGGAAAAAAACTTTTTCACCGTTTAAAAAATGTAAGTGATAACTGAAAAAGAGCAAACGTCTACTGTTCGAATTTCGAATGGATTTATGTGGAATTAAAGTAAAACGTTTAGTAGAAGCTATAAATGTTTTAAACAATCACTTAAAAATTAATTAAAAGCATTACATGCACACATACAAGCCATTTTTGTGTAGAAGTAAATAGTGTACAGATAGATGGATGTATGATTTCACATCTAAGTGAAAATATTTTCATCTTGGTTTCAAGCTAACTTTTACAAGTTTAAGTAAATTTAAAAACGTTTGAAATGTCAAGCCACATTTACTGTAAATGCAAAATAAACTTTTAAGAACTCTGTTGAAGAAACAGTTCTTAGATTGATTAGAACAATGGTGGCTATAATTAGGATTATAGGAGTTTCCCTCCCCCTTCTTTTTCATTTTATTTTTTTGCTCTCTTTAAAATTGAGTTTTAAAGCAATTAACTCGGATTCACTGTATATTCATGGAGATTTATACGAGTGCAAAAAAATGGCTTGATAAATCTCACTTAAAGTGACACATTCGGGTAATAATGGGGGCATAGATAATCTTTAAGAAATATTTTATCTGCTCTTTAAAATTTTTGGCTTACCCTCTGTGCAGTATTTTGAGTTATTTTAAAAGTTTATTTAACAATTTAGCATTATTGTTACAATTGTTACTCGTCAAAATTGAATATATTATTTTTTAGCTTAACTTGGGAAGAATGTATAGGTGTGTTTAGATGGGTGTTTATTTCTCCCTTTGTGTGTGTATGTGTTTGTGTGTGTGTGTGTTTATGAGCGAATCGACGTTATAAATCAGTCATACACAGTGTGTCAGAAATATTTCCCACATTTGTATACGGCAGAAATAATTGCAACATTTGTATACGGCAGAAATAATTGTCGCATTTGTATACACAGTGCGGCGGAGATAATTGCCACATTTGCTACATAAAGATGTGGCGTAAATCCCTATCGTGACCTTGAACAGAATGTAGTTCACCACTTTATTTGCTACCATAAACGGAATTTACAGTCCCGCATGCTTGTACTATAGCTACGTTACTACATTACTGTCATGCGACGAATCCCTCATTCATTTGACGAGATGCATCTATACACATTTCCGGTATCGGACCGATAACAGGTCCACGAACGACCTCTTCACAGCCAATGTGTTACTGCAGCGTGTGCTGTTGCTGATTTCAAAATTACAGGACATACTTTTTTGAAGAGGAAGGCATAACAGTAACAGAAACTTCTACTGGTTGCAGATGCTACAGAACCACCAGAAGCAAAGACTCAACGATCTAGAGGGGTTTTGATTTTTGGACCCAGCAACTTAGTGTGATTGCACTCAACAAAGGCATCGGTGAATCAGTCCCCCTTCCCCGCGACGAATGCTTAATGGGCACCTGATATCATTACGAGATGATATTCCATGGTCAGTAGAGGTTCCTTCAATATTGTTTCTTGCGTTTTCTTTCTCTAGAAGTATTTAAGTCTTATGTCGACCAGTGTAAGTCAAGAACTGAAAGCTGTCTTCTGCTTCTGTCAAAAAGTAGCTGCAATATTACCTGAGGTCTCTAGGAGGGTAATGCAGAACTAAAGGAAGAGAGTTTTAAAAATGATTAGAATATGATGGCGAGTTCTAGGGCGATTTCAATTTCAAGACGACGGGTATCAGGGTATGTAACATAAATTGTCAAAGCTATTCTTCAAAAGTGTAAATATATTTTTCAATATTTTTTTTCCTTGCATTAAATTGTGCAACAATCAAAATTTTAATGAAGTGTTTAAATAGTGACTTTATTAAATACGACATTGAAAGTGTTGGACGTTTCTAACGTTCCTAATTATTCATAAATATGTGTACTTCCGCTGGCATATCGTAAACATTTTATTCACTATTTATTATTTGGGGTAGTCTTTTTTTTTTTTTGCCACAAGAAATGTTTCTTTTATTAGTATTCGCGGTGCATGATGCATTTTTTAAAATTTAAGTTTCATATACCAAATATTTGGTAAAACACCAGTGAGTTAAAACCGTAAGCTTTCGTTGAAAGTTTTTTTTCTGAATTATGCTGTGTAGCAATACCTACCAGAGCGACTAGTACTGCCTTTACTTCCAATTCTAGTTTCTTCAACTATTTATGCTAGTTATCTCCATTTTTTTTTTTTTTTGGCACTTATACTCCGTTGCTTCTACTGGCTTCATATTTAAATAATATACAATACCTATGTTTTAGTTTCAAAACCAACGTATGTGAGCATTTACTCCAGAATAGTTTAAAGTGAAATTTGCAGTTTTTTCTTTTATATTTAAACATATGCGTTTAACTTTAATATAAACAAAGAAAACCACTGTACGATTCTTTTTTTTCTTCATAAAAGATATTTTCTTGAACAAAAATACTTCTTTTCACCGTCTAGTTTCTTATTTTCTTTCTTTATCCTTAAATGATGGATCTCCTTAACTTATATTCCATTAAACTCGATAAATGAGTCCATTAAAATGGATGAATGGATGATTTTGAACTCTCAAGAAGCCTGAATCTCTTGCCGATCTCTTCAGTTTTTCATTAAACTTCATTCTTTAACTTTAGTCTTCCTATCAGACATCATTGGCTCGTTTGAACAAGGAAACTGAAATCTTTAATTCGGGTAATGGAATGAGGTAAGATACGACACTCCTTCTAAATTACCAGAATTAGAAATTCGCTGAGATCGTAAGAAATCGGACTTCTGAAAATGATCAAATCCAACAAAATGGTAGGGCAATCTTCTCTTTTTTTTTTTCTCTCAGCCAAGATCATTTGATGAAATAGTAATGAATGCTTCAGTCATTTAGTAGAAATTCGTTCCTATCCCGTCTTGAATAGCTAATGTGTAGCGCCTTTAAAGTAATTTCGTTTTGTTAAAAACTCTTTATCTCATAAATGTTGCAGCGGTATATAAGGAAAACACTAAGTAATTTGCTTTTGGTGTAAATAATTTATTGATCTTTTCTTTTGATTCATTTGGTTTCCTGTAATAATATTTTCAAACATTCGTCAGTTAATATTTCTTAAGTAACTCGAATTTGTCTAAAAACATTGAAAATGTCTCGTATTCTACCGAAAAAAAAATAGTGGAAGAGGTTTTTCAACTATGTACCATAAAATATTTTTTAAACTAACAGTTTAAAAGCACTAGAACATTCTGGTTATTGTAAGAATTAACCATTTGATTTGTAAATATATGTTTATCACTCTTTTTTTCGCAGCAGCTAAAGGTATATGATAGACAACAAATATTAGTTTAACGACCTTCAGATAGGTAATGTTTACTTTAATTTTTATATTGGCTAATTTTAAAAGTATATGTACTTCACTGCAATTACTGCATATTAACTCAAAACGTTTGAATTTTAATGTTGTTTTTAATTGTTTGACAAATTAAAATCTACTATGGTTATTGGCTACAATCCCAAACAAACAAAAAGCCGAACAAATGTAGTTCAACGCACCTTAGCTGTGAGTAAAATAGAAGGACGACGTAAAAAAAGTGACAATTATCAAAAACTTACGACACATAGTTATTTCACAGCTACTGTAAGGACTCTTTACAAACGGAAAATTAATTGATCAGTACAGAAGAAGAAATTTGTGAAGAAAAGGACATTTACCCAAAACAACGCTGTTTATACCTATTAATTTGCAAGTATGAAGTGGCATGACGTATATGTATTATAATTGTTTTGCAACACAAGCTGTTTATTATTACTACTAGAAAATCACCCGTCATGGTATGTCGGGTGCAAATTGCTACTTTATTAGAAAGATTTCCCGTACTATTTGGTGGGTTCAAATAGATATCAGAGAAATGTTTAACATTGATTGAAAAAAATATTGAGCTAAGTATATGATTCACGACAGGAAATATGGGTCATTGTCCAGAATGTGTAACTTTTGAGCAAAAATATTTTTCAATATCAAAACTTTTTTTTTTTTTCATTTTTACCTGAAACTGCTACTGAGTAGAAATAACCATAAACAATGGTGCAACTAAATTACAATTATTTCACTTTATAATTATTAATAATCCTTAACTTGTCCTTTATTGCACGAAAACGTAATGCTTTATCAAGTCGAATCAGAAGGAAATCAATGCAACTATTCTGAAAATTATAGACAACAGCTTGAGGGAAAGAAAGAAACAAATTATGTGATCAAATATAAATCGCGATTGTTTTTGATACTTTCAGTTAAAAATATAAAAATGAAACAAATAGGTAACAAAATTAAGTAAAACACTACCAATAAAATATAAATATTTCAATGCAGTACATTAATAAACAATTGTTCTCACAAAAGTAATTGGAATAGATTAATTAAAATTTATTCCTCTAAAATAAATAAGCCTCAACTATGTTGAATGGAAATTTATATCTTTATCGAGCCTCAGGGTCTTTCCTGCCTTCTCTTAATTGCGATAGTATTTTATTCGTAGAAAATAAATGGTATCGCTTTAATATCTGATTCCTTTATTTTTCGAAAGCGTGAAATAAAATTTATCAAAATTTTATTCCCGGTTTTCTGGTTCTTTATTTTGTAAAGAGCGCTTATGAAACTAGGCCCTGATTAATAGACATACTAAGAATAAAATTGGAAAAATGTGTTTTTATCTTATCCTTAAGATCTAAAGCTCAAGCAAAAAAAAAAAATAGTCATTAGTTTTTCCATTCAATTTATAGAAAAAGCAAAAGCACCATATCCAATTTGACTTTAATATCGGAAGAAAAAAGCCAAGTACGCATAGCATAATCATAATAAACGAATTATAGTAATGACCGTCACACAGTTAGCAGGCGGCGTCAAGTAATTATTTTAACGACCTGAGTGTGAGGATTATATTTTAATACTTGATACACTTTGAGCATAACTTAAGACTAAGGAAAATGTGAAGGTGGAATGAGAGCTTTATGAGGGGCCATAAAACCTCTCCAGTTCTGTAAGGATATATATTGTACATGCACCAAAGGAAGCTGAAGTAAGTGGTGTCTTACGACAAAGGCATGCCGTAAGCAGATGAAGGTGATCGCTACAGAATGGTTTCAATGACAATTATGGATAAAATTACTTCCCATTAAGGTCAGATGTTATGAAAGAACCACGTTGCTTATATCTACATAGTTACGTTGACACTTAAATGTAATTGTATTTTGCGAAATGGATTGGATTGTTTTTTATAAACTAAACGGATGCCCGCGAAAACATATTTTTATTTCAAGATATTTATGCTGTATGCGTTTCCGATAATTACTGATCTCATGAGTATCACTTTCAATATTATTTCTAATGCAGGAATTTTAGGATTTCAACGCGCAGTAAGAATATATTTTTACCAAGACATATTTTTTGTATGCAAAATTTTGCTACATTCTCACTTTCATTACTAAGCAAAATTTCTATTACTATGGCTTAGGAAAATAATACAACGTTCATTCAAATTTTACCTGGTTATTGATGGTTGTCCCAAGTTCGTAAGCACTTGCTAAAAATTGAATTTTCAGCATTTTGGAAAAAAATTGTTATTACTTGGCAAGTAAAATTTTAATGTTTTGTATGTGTTTAAGAACTTTTGGGACACCCATAGTAAAAGAAATTAGCATTATATTTCCATTTGTATTTTATTACGGAAAAATCTACATACGTGAAACTACTTTTCGATAAATTCACCATTAGAAAAACGCATGTGTCATATCTTGGCGTTAACTACAACTTACCAGATTCGTAAAATTTGGCCATCTTGGACTTGAATCTGTTCTGAACTTTTACCTTGGTTTCATTTTCTCTTGCAATGTCATTACCAGCAAAAAAAACTTCTTAGGGTAAGAAAATAATTGGAATTACGAGGGAGCTAGGTCCCAGAAGATTCATAGAAAAACAAATCAAACAGCGAAATCCATCATGGTCCCTGTCTGCTTCACTCATCTGTCAATTAACTTCAAAGAATCTACTCGACTGAAACAACTTGTTCACTACGCGAATAAATGCATGTTTTATCTTAGCACTAAATTGTAAAATACCAGCTTCGTAAAATCTGGCCTAAAGTGACCTGAGTCAGTTCTGGACGTTTGCCCGAATATCAGTATCCCTTGCAAAAGGCCTAACCGGCAAGAAATTTCTTGAGATAAGAAATGAAAGCAGGAGGGAAGGTCAAATTGCTGGAAGAATGGTAGAATGACTCGCTGAAAAATAAATCAAGCAGCATCTTCCAATCACCGTTATTCCTACCTTCAGTCATTGAGATGTCTTTGCAAGTTTCACTTAGAGGAACATTTGCTGCATTCATGCTTCATAACTTTTCTTTTTTCAGTGCTATTAGTGCATTCAATTGTTTTTAATTATGAATAACCGACAAACAACGACTTGGACTCGTACCGGAATCAAACAAAATGCTCTTTATTTCTATTTCGTACTCAAGAGGATAGATGTAACTACACATTCACAGCTTTCGTGCCGTTAAATACGCGAGAAATATTCGCAAACGGCACTTACTTTCTAGATTCAGCTTAAAAAGGGTAAAAATTCTGTGGATACGACAACTATGCTAAAAGAATTATAGCAGAATCTTCTTTTTTCGGAACAACTGCAGTCTCAATGAAGAAACAAAAAGGTAAAAAGTGCAGTTATAACTTTTTACAGAAAATAAAAAAATGTAGTTAAATTTTTTTAGATCATTTAATGTAAAGTTAAAAAATAAAAACTTGGCCAATGCTACACAATCCAATTTCATGTATTCTTATAGATCTTCTACTTTCTCTTACAGCATATGCTCTATTTCGTCGGTTAAAACGGTGAACATTTCACATTAAAAATAGTTTTTGTTAGATTTATTTAGACATGTGCCTTTATTGAATTAAGAATCAATATGTAATTCATGCTAAACATTATAAAGAAATAAATTTCTGAATAGTAATTTAGTTATATAAACAAAAATCACCAATAATGAATGAAAATGAAATCAACTGTTCAAAATCATTTTTTCCTAAACACAATTGTGCTATAACGCTCTTGAGACATTTAAATGTTTTCGAAATCTACTTGTTGATTTCAACACTTGTTTGCGTCTGTCATTGTGTGAGAGTGGAAAAAATGGAGAATATTTGGAATGTTTTAGGATTTATGGGGAGACATATATTTCTTCAGTTTTGACCATTAATGCTTTTCTAAATATAATGGTATTAAAAAGACGGAAGTTTATTGTTGAAGATTTATGTACATTTTCTGTGATAACTATTCGTTATATATATATATGCCAAGATTCTGCCTTAAAAGTTTCAATGTAAACCTAAACTAACAAATTTCAAGATCAATATTCATCGAAAAAAAAAGACGGCTAGACGAGAAACGTAAGTTTAGGTGCTTCTATTTTGACTTCCTTATATGAAGAGCAAATGGTGAAACAGAGAAAAGCAATCCTTATGTTGAACGTCAATGAGGTAAGTAGTAACCGTTTGCTTTTGTACGAAAACTAAATTTAGAAAGACTGACAAACGAATTGGCAAATATAGTGCAAACATGTGTTTTGAAGCAATATATTTTACAATTTTTGCTTCAGAACGTTACGTTCATGCATTTGTTAAGAATGTATCACGCTATATACAAAGTAAAATTAGTCTAGCATTTAAAATATCTCTAAAACGTGCTACAGCTCAATTAGCAATATAAATAATTAAGGTATGCTTGGGGGAAAATTTAACAGTAACTTATTTAAAAGGTATGTAGTGTAATGAGATCCATAAATAAAGTTTTAATGTATTTGAAGTTAATTTTAGTTGTTTTCTGCATCTATCAAAATGTTTATTCACTTTAGACTTTTTGAATCGTAAAGTATGGTTTGAGTCGAGAGCAATGGTAGCACAAATTCCATCGCTGTAGCTCGGCGATTCAACGCAACTTTCAAATTTTAACTTTTCTGCAGAGGGTATGATTTCTATAGAGTGTCCTCCAAGACAATTAAAGATGCAAAAACCCAATGATTTTGAACATTAGAAATAAATCCGGGAATTTTAGGGGATAAATCGGGAGTTTTGAGGAACATTTATAATTTTAAATGTAAACAACCTTTTTCTTTTTACATTCTTTGGTATTTTTTGATAATGTTACGTATTTTGAATTATTAATTGTATTAAATGTAAACTAGATACCAAGCATTCCTGAAGACAAAAAAGCCGCCCAAGCTGTAACATTACTGCTACTAAAATTTCGCTTTCGAAGGGACGGTATGAAGTTTTTTTTTTTTGAAAACGAATTAAAACGTGGTTCTTATACATATCATCGGCGTTCTTTTCCGTTTGAATTTGGATCGTTTAGATAACTTGGAATCACGCGGCGAGATCTTTTAAGTTCTTTAGATATGCTCGTAATTGAAGCAATTATCTAACACAATGCCTCAATTTCATCGTACCCTTTTTCCTGAGAGAATTGTATCTTTTATCATTTTCTAAAAGATGCATCGAAATTATAAAATTAATTCCTTAATTATAAATATTAACATAAATGAGACAGTGGGAAGCAAAAGGATTTAAGTGGACTATTTAAAGTTTCGAATAAATCACGTTGAAAAATCCGGTCCTAAATAGGCTTTCATTGAAAAGTTTTTCTAATCATACTGTATAGCAGCATCTACCAGGGTCACTAGTACTATTTCTTGCCGCAAAGCAGATTAGAGGTTCTCCTATCATTTGTATCGGTTATCCCTTTGCTTCTCAACTCCTCAAATGTCCAAAGTTTTCTGCGACTTTGCAACCCCAAATATTTCCTTTTTTTTTTGTAATATTATTAAACTCGCAATGTTTAACAATAGAAATCCTTGATTAAATTTATAAATTTTATTTTCATAGATTTATTTCCGGAGAATCACAAATAGTGAAAAACTGCCAAAAGCAGTAATTGTCCTATAAATTTGAAATTCACTATATATATCTCCCATTGTTATTTCTTATAAAACTGCTTTCAGCTTTTAAATAATTCTGAAATTTTCTTTTTGTCGTACTAAGACAAATGGTTCACGGTTAGAAATACATACTTATTAAACATGGTTGTTCCACACTGGTTACAGAATATTTGAAATCACCCTCTTCGTTTACAAATGAAATTCTTAAGCAATAATTAAGTTAAACTGTTAACTTTCTATTTCTTACAAGTTTCAGAGAGCGGTTTTAGCTTTCATGAGCTCAATATAATATGAGAGAATCAATTGGATCTTTTAAAAGAGTTAGGATAGCGAATCTAATTAAATGCTCTCAATGTTTGAATGAAATAAATTCATTTAATAAACAAATCGCAACTTTCATCAACTTTACAAGTTTAAAAAATTCAGAAAATCAGAAAATTATCGTATGAATCTGCAGTTTGCTCCATAATACTTATCGGATCGGTTCACGTTTGTTTTTTTTTTTTTTTTTTGGTAAATAAAATTGTGTAGCATTGCTAGCATTGAAGATCTGAAAATGCGAATCATCTAAGTAGGCTTAACTGCGTCCGCTGTCTATGATAGTTATAACAAGGGATGAACTTTAGTAGGGAATAGTGTTTTACCTTTGGACACTTTTCATATTTTAAATTTTATAGTCAATTATTCAAATCAAATCAAAAATCTAAAAGTCAAGTTAAAATACCCCAACATATTTCAATGCAATATTTTTTTTAAATTCAGACATTTTAAAAATAAAATATTGCCATCAATTTAAAGTAAGAGTTCCAAGATGTCCCAAGGTACAACATCCTATTGTACCTTGGAACACATCGTGTTGTACCACGGGAAAGTCTTCATAATTCAGGAAACAGTCATAAACTAGAACCAATTTTGCATCAAAAAACATGTTTTTTCATGGTAATGATTTTAATCATGAATAATGAATTGTGAATATTGAATCAATGAATAATTATCTAACATTGAATGCGTTTAAAAGACTACATAAGAGTAGAACATTTTTCCCTGTTCCTAAACCTATCTTAATTATTAAGAACCATGCATATGTTGTACCTTGGAACGTGTCCTAAGGTGCAATATGTTTGGCTGTCCCAAGCTACTATCACCACGTGGTTTAAGAAAAACCAAAATGGTGATCGATCTAGATGCTCTTTCATTAGTTTCTCGTAACCAAAATATTTAATGTACTTCTCTTTTATAACAATATAAATTTCAGTTGATTAGTTTTACATATACAAAGACAGAAAATGAAATAAAAGTGAAGAAAATATTTTTTGGAGTCAGAAAATTTTCTTTCTCTCACAAAATCGTCAATTTACTCATTTGATGATGATTGTTACTATGGTATTATTTAGTAATGAAGGTTACTATTAGGACTACAAAAACATGTCTGCTAAAAAATAGATTCTTAGAAATTAGCGGTGTCTCAAGGTACAGCATTCACCCGTACTGTTTTGATGTGGTTTGAGCAACAAACGGTGCACATATTCAACTCTAGTAATGATAGGTATTCTTTATGTTTAATAAGATGACTAAACATTTCGTTTGTTTTTCTAACTGTGACTATACAGTGCCACCTTTATACGCGATTTGGAAGGTTTTTTTTTTTTTTTAAACGATGTCATAAAAAATTCATGAACCTGTAAAGTATTCTTGTGCAAACCGCACATTCATATGAGAGTTTGTTTTATTTCTCTAAACTTCTTAGGGTGTCAGTGATTTTTCGGACACCCTGTATATTACGGTTGTAGTTCGTCTCACGGCACAATTTAAGTTATGTTCAGAACCTGTGAAAAGTTAAGTTACTGGGCTGCTTAATTAAATACATTACAAAATAAAAGAAAAGCACTCTAGCGCATCAGTGGTACCTCATTTTCTGAAACAGGCCTCAAAAATTTTTTTTTGCCTAATTCGTTCTCGATTGTCAGAGACTTTCAACAACTGCATGTCACAACTAACATAGATGTTAAAAGTTGATCATAAAAATCAAACAAATTAATGATCATCGATAATGTTTTCTTTATATATAGGGATAGGGTGCGTGGTATCATTTTTGGTATTAAATACACGCGAGAGTCCGCTTAGAAGAATCATCAGTCGGAAAATAATTTCAACAAGTGTTTGTCAAGAAAAATTAGTGTCACAAAGACCTTGTACTTCAATGAATGTCACGAAGACAGTTTTTCGTACAATTTTAGACAATTTGGCTTAGCAAGCGTAGACTACAGCAGCAGGATCTGTACAAACTGAAGAAATATTAAAAACAAAATTGAAAGTTTTATATTTGCTTTATATATAAGAAGTTGTCTTTGGAAAGTTGCTACCCTTCATAAATAGCTTATGAATAGAATGGTTTTTATGATAAGGAAGATAAATTCACAGAAAATATCTCATTTTATACTAAATAAAATATTCACTTATCTTCCCTAAATAAATAAAAAGAAGAATCATCATAGCGAACAAATATGCTAATACAATTAATGTTTAGATAACGTGTGTGGGTTATATCGTTTATACTTCTTTCTTGTTTTAGTATTTTTTAAAGTGGCGGAATTTTCTTAAAAGAGATATCCAATATCAAAAAGATCTGAGGGATGATTATAATAACATAATAATTTGTCTTTTATATTTTAAAAGATTACATTTGAAAATACGGATTAATAATCCTCAGAAAGCTGAATAAATATAGCAAACAGAGAGGAAATTGTTATGTACCATGGCTAATGATTGAAATCAATTACTATGTTTTATAACATAGAAAAATCGACATTAAGTGTGTTTAATCGATAAATAGATTTAATTATAAATAAATGAAATCACTAAATATAAATTTAAGTAAAATGTAGGAAAAAAAATTTGTAAACGAATCAGCGGTTTTGTCGCTCCCCGGTGATCGATACTAACCTTCTCATTCAGCCCGCGTAATTCATTGGTTACTGACACTAAACTTTCTGTTCATGTTACGGGTTTCATCGGTAATTTACCATGTAAAATACGATATGAATCAAAGAAATTGAATATTAGTAATTTCATAATTGTATCTTTAATGTACAGTGGACCTCCAACTATCCGAATCAATTGGGACCGGACCCATTCATATAATCAAAAATTCAGATGGTTGGATTTTATCTGAAAAAAGGGTCGATTTTGATTAATTACTGAATGTGTGCTGAAAATGTAAGATAAAAACCATTTTTAAAGAATTAGATATTTTAATTAATAAAATAAGAAAAAGCAACATTTTTTACTTGTTGTTTAAGTATGCTTAAAAAAAACTGTACGTTAGTACAGTATGTACAGACCATGTAGCTGGATATATCGGTCAAAGTAAACTGTTCGATTAGTTTCGTGGAGGAACTAGCGCGTAGATAGAATCATTATCTTGCGATTATAATCATTGCGATTCATATATTTGCAATTCTGAAAGTGATTCGGATAATAAGAGTTCTTGGAGCTCTACTGTACTTAAGTATTACTTATTAAAAATTTCTAACGGATTTTGTTAAAATACCCTAAACAAATAACATCAATCCATTTGCACTACGCGCTTGTCCTGACTGGGATTTTCTCATGAATGCAAGAGGCAGATAACGTGTAAGAGTTCTTTTTTTTTCTTATGTATACGCCCGCCAGCACTACATTTTTTTTAAATATTCCATTTTGTCCAATTATCTGCAATGATACGATCCAAAAGTAAAGTACACATCAATTTTACAAACATACAGCACTGTCTATTCTCATTGAAATTTATATCGTTGGAAAGAAAAAACGTTTATCTTTGTTTACACATAATCGCCATCTTTTTCGGTGCATTATTGTCGACGGTGCCTTAACTTCTGTATCGAGTGTCACAGAATTCCACCGCCAGAGTGGGAAATTACAGTCAACAAACTACTCCGTTCTTGATTGCAGTCCGGAGCTCGAGTCTAGTGATTACCACTTGTTTCCTAAGTTTCAGGAGCACTTTGATGGCCAACGTTTCCAGAGCGACGACGAAGTAAAAAAGGGGTGAAACGCTTCCTCAAAGTGTTGGCGGTGGAATTCTGTGACACTCTATACAGAAGTTATGGCACCGTCGACAATAATGCACATGTACAGAAAAAGATAGCCATTATATATAAAACTAGAGAAACGTTTTTGCTTTGCAACGATGTAAATTTCAATGGGAATAGACAGTGCTGTATAATTTTAAAACTGATGAAAACCTTACTTTTGGATCAACCCTCTTATTACGTCAGTACTACATTTCACATTTCCCGATCTGAATGTTTTTCAGTTTTAAATAAACATTAAACGGATCATTTTAACATGATTTTTCTACGTTTGTTTTGTGGTTAAATCTAAAAAAAAAAAAAAAAACTAAAGGTCTTTAACAAGACAGAATGAATTGTTATTGCATTAAACATTAGCCCAGATAGCACACATAACCATGGGCGCCCATATAGGGGGGTAAGTGTGGGCTCAAGCTCTCCCCCCCCCCTTATAAATTAGAACTTCCTTGCTTTTAGTACTTTTTCTTTGCAGAAATGTAAAAACATTTCTTCTCCAGCCATTAATGAATAAGTTATGAAAAATGTCAATTTTTAATAAATCTAATCTGTATTGAAATCGGCTTCCATGGAGAAAATATCTTTCTTAAACATGGGGAAAATATCTGAGCACCCCCTTAAAATTTTGCATATGGGCGCCAATGCACATAACGTTTAAACGTTTCAGAAACTTTTTAAAATGGTAGTCACAACTTTCACATGTCCGTGAGATGAAGTGTACTTAATACATCGAGAAAAATAAACGAAGTCTCAAAGTCGAAAAACAGTGAAACAAAGAACTTTGGCGACAACTGGTTTCAAAACTTTAACCAAAGCATTTACCATGCGCGGCATTTATAGAATTCAAATTTATAAAATTCAATTTACAGCAGTAATTATCGGTACAAAATTATAATGGTTATTTTCAAAAAATAATTATCGAACTTTGCGTTTCCTAACCTACATCACATTAGCCAAAACTTTTGTAAAAACAAGAACATAAAATAGAGTATCGTTCAATGCTAGCTTCTGAAATTCATAGAAAGCGAGGGATATAAATCAGCTGATTTAAAGCTTAAGACAACATCACACTTTTGTAATGCATTAAAAGTGGATAGTTTAATTATATTTGCAGACAACGATTATAAATATGTACGGAGCTTTTAGAAATAAATTTGCTTTTCTATGAATTCAAAAGTACTCTCGTCTCAAAATGCAATCTATTTTGTTTAGTCTTTTCAAAGCTAACAGCCTATCACCTGACAATCAAAGGCCACTTCAAATTGCTTTTATAAAGATTCCGTTCTGTTGTGAATGAAAATCAATATTAAAATTTTTTAAAGCAAATTTTCCAAGAGGAATAATTAATCTTTCCAATAATTAGCGCAAATGCTAAGAGGTGAACTAAAAAGAATAGGAAAGTTAAACATCTGTCATTGAATTATTGACTCTCATCACAGTAGAAAATTATTCCAATTCTGCTCTTTGAAGTTATGTTCTTTCTCGAGCTGGGGAGAAAATTGATTAATGCTAACAGTGATGGGGAAATGCAGTTGGCAGGGAGCCAAATCGCGTACAAATAAAAACTGATAGCGAAGGATCTGTGAAAATTTAGATTTATTTCTACCGTAAATTGTATTTTATACTTGACGAAATACGGAAAAAGGAGATGATGCCCGCATAAACTAATGCCTCTGCTGAAAGTGCCGCACTTAAGTCGTTGGGAAAATATAACCAAGTGCCAGATACGTTTTTTTATGTTGCATTTATTCGTTACGTAACGTTTTTGTTCCATTTTCTTGTATAGCTACAAATGAAGGACACTCAGGCTTTTCTTCATACGGAAAAAAAACAACAATTTAATAACAAGCGGTGTCAGAAAGAAAAGGTCAAACTTGAACTCTTTCATTACATTTTCCCCCCTTTTCATTAAAAAAAATAATGAAACAAAAAATAAGACTTTAACAAAACGCATCTGACTTGAAAATGTATACAATGCCTTGAATAATAACTGAAATATTCAAGTTAGTTTTTAGCTTAAATGCTTTATGTGTTTCACATTTTCATTGCCATGTTGAAAAGCACAACTTGCTTTTTTAAAGTTTTTACATTTATTACGTTGACATAAATGTAAAATGAAAATTTTTATTTAATCTAAATTGTTTTGAAGGCACCCAAAGGCGACGAAAAGTGAAAATGCAGTTAATTTTTTTAGACTTGTCACTTGTAAAATTTCAAACCTGTAGTGAATCACTATATGCTATAACAGAGCTTAAAGTGAACTATGCTATTTAAAAGCTCAAATTATTATGCTAACGATTCAATATTGAGTGTATATTGACAGTTATATTTCATATTTAAGGCACTATCAAAGCCAGCTCTACTGTTTAAAATTTTACTCGAGAGACAAAAATCATCTATGAATTATACCGTTTTTCAAAGAAAATCGGTATATGGTAGTAATTTTCCATGTGATGGAGTTCTATGTCTTCCACTTCACTTTGTAGCATGATAGTATCCACCAAGAAGTATCAAGTTCAGAAAAAAAAATGAAAACTAATTGATTAAGGTAGTTTTGATACTAAACGCCTGATGTAATGTTCCATGTGATTTCATCAAAAAATAGCAATATTTTCGTTTCTATCATACATAATATTCGCACGTTGCAGATTGGTTTAATTAACTCTTGAATCCTTCGTTTCATGCTAATATCATGTAGATTGTCGATAAAAGGGAGTGTTTTCCAGAATTTATGTTTAAGATAATCAAATTATAGTGATTAAAAATGTGTTTTTAACTTAACAGATAATACGAACATACATTGACAGACGAATAATACCAACGGATAATACGGACTATGAAATAAACACATACCTTTACACACCTATACACACCCATACCCTTAAACACATACCATACACCCTAATATGTAAAAAAAAAAAATAATAAAACATTATAAACGCACCTTTTTTTTTTTTTTCAAATTTGAATTTAGTGCGTTGTTTATGTTTTAAATTGTCGTTGTTACTGATCAATATATTTTCTTAAATTTCTAAACATATGCAACTTAAGTAACAAATGAACAAGATAATTATAGTTAAGTTCATAGTATACTCTTATTAGGGAAACTTATTTAAAATATTTATAACTTAAAAAACATTTTAACTTAGAGACATTTTATTTTGATATAATAATAAATACATTGTAATATACTTTTAAAATTTGAGCTGAAATTTCTTGTCATAAATAAAGTACTTCTAAGTTTCTAGTAAGAGAGCTTGGAGTCACACAAGGAACATATGTTTGGAAATAGTCCAATCAAAATTCTTTAAAGCTATTATTAATTAATTTTTCATGCTGACGCACACAAAACGGCAAAAAGAACTATGGTGGTGACAGTGCCGAAGGATGATAAATGATGATGAGACTTATAGTGTTCTGAAAGGAGGAAAAGTTATTGCTAAAAGGTGCTACTCTGGAAGTAGGCTTTAGATAACATCCATCAAAAACGACATTTAATATGTTCATAATGAACCCTTCAAGAACAAATAGCCCTTTAAGTGTTAAGAATGAAAATTTAAATGTGTTTAAAATGTGTTTTTTTTTTTTTTTTTTTTTTGCCATGAAAATATCTTTGCTTAGATACATAAAGAATGTAAAATAATAGTAAACTGAATAAAGACTGAGAAAAATTGAAATTACGATCAATAAATACGGTTAAGAAATTTAATAATGTTCATAATGAACCCATCAAGAATAAATAGCCCTTTAAGTGTTAAGAATGAAAATGTAAATGTGTTTAAAATGTGTTACGATTTTTTTTTCTTTTTTTGCCATGAAAATATCTTCGCATAGAGTCATATAAAGAATGTAAAAGAATTGTGATCTGAATTAAGACTGAGAAAAATTGAAGATACAATAAAAAATATGGTTACGACCTTTACTAATGTTCATAATGAATCCTTCAAGACCAAATAGCCCTTTAAGTGTTAAGAATGAAACTGTAAATGTGTTTTAAATGTTTTACGATTTTTTTTCTTGCCATGAAAATATCTTCGCTTAGAGACATGTAAAGAAGTTAAAAGAATTGTGATCTGAATTAAGACTGAGAGAAATTGAGCGTTAATAAGAATGACTGAGAGAATTTAAGCGTTATTAAGAAATACATTTTAAGACTCATCCAAAACAAAAACGGCATTTAATGATGTTTATAACAATCTGCTAAAGAGAGAGCAGTTTCATTTATTTGTCGAAGACGAATTAAGAATTAACCTTATATAATATTGTATTTTCTGATTTAAGAATTCTGAATAAAATGGGGAAATAGCGAAAAATAATTTTGTTACTAACATTATTTAAAGAAGATAAAAGGTAAGGAGCTCAATAATATTAGAAAACGAGCTGATGTGTGCATCACATGACTTCCTTTTACTCCAATTTAATGTTTTTTCCCCATTGTTGGCAATTTTAATGTGGTTCAATAGTTTACTCTCTAAATATCACCAACAGTGGCCGAATTGAAACCAGATTAAAAATTAAAAAAAATCGCCAAATTTGTCGCCAAGTTGGTGACAAAACTTGGCGACCAAAAGACTGGCGATATATCGCCAAGTGTCCGCCAAACTATAACACCACTTGAGTTTACATCGAAATTCACAATGATTTCTCCCCAAAAAGGGGCAAAAGACCCCTTTAGAAACACCCGAATGCAACCAAAAGGGGAGGTGCACAACTAGACCCCACCTACCAAATTTCAACATTTAGGACATACCGTTCTTGAGTTATGCGACGTACATACGCATAGCCGCACATACATACAGACGTCACGAGAAAAGTCGTTGTAATTAACTCGGAAATCGTCAAAATGGATATTTCGCGTGTCTATACGTTCTTAAGCACTTATCCACGTGTGGTCTAGTCAAAAAAAAAAAAAAAAACTCAACATTCATTCGAGGGTTATTAAAATGGAAATTAAGGTCGATTTTTGAGTGAAATTTTTTTCGCGAATACGATACTTCCTTGTTTGTAAAAGGAAGTAAAAAAAGAGTTTCTAAAGGTGTTACTGTAGCAGTAAGCATCATAAATTATCTATTGTTAACAGCATCTATCTCTGGCGAATTTAGAGAGGACGGAAAAGTATTTTTTCGTTAGACCGTTGAAAGATATATTTTAGAAATGCGATTTTGCTATTAATTCCTTTTATTTTCTTATGCAATTTCTAAAATACCAAAAGATTCATTAATGAAAATCGCTTCCACCGATAAACAAAAAAAAACGAAAGTTAAAGTAAACATAAATACCATTAAATAACGCCTTTTTCCTTAGCAATCAAGTATCGTTTTTATTTTGACACTGCAACATTAAAGAATGTTGCGGCAAAATAAAAAGATTGAAGCTTAAGGTAGTTAATAGCATTACTTTTATGTCAAAAGTAAGAAAAATTAAAGGAAATGGCATGATTTAACAAAATTTATTTTTGATTAAGGAAAAAGTCGAAACATGTACAAACTTTTAAAAACGATATTCATATTTTTTCTCCTATGCATCTCTTCTGCCTTGCTTTGGCGGAATCACTCTCACATAATGTTAATCTTCATATACCATCCAGAATATATTCTGGTCTTAAGAAAGGAAGCTTAAACATAGAAGACAGATATCTATATGTTGTACAGAATGAAATTAAAACCTTAGTTCTTCACTTATTATGTGTATAGGTATTTCTTCTTTCAGACACATTTCAAAAATAAGCAGCTGTTATTTAAAATTAAAACAAAACCTAATTTTACACATTTTTACAAAACGTTTTTGCTTCCAACTTCCAATCCTCAGAAGCCAGCATTCCTTAATTAAGAATCGAGGCACGTCAGTTTGTCGCAGGTAAAAGGTACTCCTTATCAATTCATAGTGTTCTAAATTCGTAGCGTTTGTCCAATAATAAAGTGATGATTTTTATTTTATGATTTGTTAAATATTCTTATCCAATTTTTTAAATTTCTACCAATGTCCACTGGCAGTGAGTCAAAGAGTATGACATGATTCAAATAAACTAACAACTCGTTTTAAATTAATGATAGTATTATTTTAAAATATTTAATAATTACACAAAAAGCAATACACTTACAGCACAAGTTACTTTAAGCCACTTGGACGAGTTAATTTCTAGGTGATAGTTTAAGACAAAATTAAACCTTTTAGTATCAAAACCAGCTGAATCTATTTTTAATCATTAAACTTCCAAATGTAAAATCAAAGCTTGTATTTAACTGTGTCAAAACTCACCTTAGAAATAATGGAAAAGTTGAACGATTTGTAAACCGTAAGAGTTTCAACAATTTCCGGAAAAAGCTGTTTGTAAGCTTTTCTTGATTAAGTACTGATGCACAAATAAAATAATTTTTAAGCTTATTTTTTTATTATCAACATAAAAAATAAATTGGAAGGAAAAATCAGACACATGTGAAGTAACATCGCTAGCCATAATCTAAGTTGAGTTTGAAAAAATGATCATCATTTTTGCATACTTAAAAAAATGTAAAGAAGAATGATGAAGTTGTATACCCATATTTTATGTATATTTAGTTATGTTTTACTGTTAAGAAATTCAAAACGTATTTTAAGGAAAAATTCAAAACCAAAATTTGAAAAAATGATCATCATTTTTACGCATTTAAAAAAAATTAAAGAAGAATGGCGAAGTTTTATATTTCATTTTCATATTTAGTTATATTTTCACTGTTATAAAATTAAAAGCGGGGGAGGGGGGAGGGAAAGAGGAAATTATTTTAAGAGAAAAATTCAAGATCATAAATTTGTGTGATATTTTCCCTTTTCAATATTTAAAATAAAGTGCATGCAAAATTACAAGAAATTCATTCAGATATAAGTAAATTAGCTCTAATTTAACCAATACCGATTTTTTTGTACAATTTTAAAGCATTAGTTTCTTATTATGTTAATCTTCATTTGTCTAAAGTTAAAATATTTATTCAAAACAGAACATCTTCTAAAACACACCTTTCCACAATTTTGTACTCAGTGAGTATCATTAAATTGCACGTGGTATTGAGAAAACATTATAAACATTAAAACTTATATTAATAAAAAATTTATTACTTTATTTATAGGTGACAAAAAATAAAACATTTTCATCCAGAAAATTACATTCATTAAAAATAAAGTTAGCTCAGATTTTTTTAACACTGTAAACATGTTAAATTACATGAATTCACTGTGGTATTTCAAACGCACGTCAAGTGGTGCAGATAAAGGTTTTGCTTTTTGCCTATATGATAAGAAAAAAAGTACGGCATTTTTATTAATTTTTCGAATTTTTTGCGAAACAATTTTATAACTAAATCTGGTATGACTGTCTAGAAAATAATTTTGCCCCCCTGAGAGTGAATAACTTGTAGACCATGGCCGAAAAAAAGAAGCCTGGAGGAATTTTTGAGAAGGACAGGGCTCACACAGAGCTCATTATATTGAAGGAGAAGAAATGTTCTATATGATAAAATAAAGAGAAAAAAAAAAAACGAATTTTTTAAAAAAAATTCTCATTTTCTGGTAACACTTTTATGCCTGAAATTGGCGATCTGGCAATAAAATGTTTTTAATCAAATTTCGGTTTTTTAAACTACAAAAAAATAGGTTAAACGTGATCAAACCTCATTTAAAAATTAATTCTTCATCAAAAGTTTTTCATGTTTTTCAAAATTATGTCAACTTGTTTAAGCAAAGCAATTAACCAGGCAATAGAATATTGATTTCCGAAAATAAACTGCAATGTCTTTTAGCAATTTAAGAGTTAAATCAAGTGAAAAAATGAAACATTTAACTCAGGTAAACTGTATGTACTCTCTCAAATTACAAGTAATTATGTCTACATCGGACATTTATGTAAAATATTTTAAGAGAGGTAAGGACTATGCAATGCGTAAATCCCTCCTTTCCGAACTCCTCGCATTTTGATTTTTTTTTAATTTTATTTATTTATTTATTTGTTTTTAATAAATGAAAATAATTCGCTTCGTTTTGCATTTAGGATATTTTTACGAGAAATTAAGTCTACTGTTTCGCGTATCCATTCGTTTTTTTAAATGTATTTCTTTCCCTTTTTTTCGATTACTTATCTTTACGGGAGTACAAACTTCCAAGAGATTTTTCAAAAAAAGCTTCTAGCCTACACTGAAGTAGTTCAAAAGTTTGATTGTCTCGTAAATTGCAAAATTCCCCAAATCTAATTTTCGTAGCTAGTCAGTACATCACTACCTTCTAGCTGCAGGGTAAGAAAGTCGAAGTTGTCTAAGTAATGCATGAATATATACTACTAATGTCAATGGAAAGTTATTAGAAGATCCCAGAGGATTCTTTGTGGTGCTTTATTTAACAAGAAAAAAATTCATTTGTGCATTTTATTTCGAACTTTTCTCTCTGGTCACTAACAACAGAAATTTATTGCTAGTTTTGCAAAAAATGACCTTTTAACCATTATGTAAACACTCTCAAATCATTTAAGGATATTTTGCTCAAATCGTAAACATCAAAAAAAGTTAAAAGTTGAATACAAAAACGTAACCAAGTTTATAAATAGAAAACTGAAAAATAAAGCCCCGTAAGTTTACTTATTTTTCAATTAAAGATTACAAACGTATGTTCAGGACAGAAAAATAAGTGAAGAACTACACATGTATGATAAACATTCGGTTAACCACTCATTTTAATCCAGCATCTACCACCTCTCTTCAGCATTGTTAGTTAAGACTTGGAAGCAAAAAAATAATCTAAAGTGTATTATTTATGAATTTTATATTATTGTATTATCGCCTTTTAGTTTTTTGCGGAATTCGTTCTCGTCAACAAATTTGTAGGGGTTTTTTTCTGGAACATTTTATTCATCTGGAATGTATTTTAATTTTTGTTATCAATTAAAGATTCACTCAAATGCTCGTAAGGTTTTCTTTAGAGCGACTCTTTGACAAATATACAAAACTTTTTAAAAGAACATTCTAAAACAGCTGGAGTTCAGGCGAAGAACCTGCTACAAACGGAGTGGGCCTATGTATTTTCTGCAAATGTTTATGAAGTCAACTGCTCAAGTGCCACCTAAAATAGACCTGAACATGAGTTGAAAGGATTAGCATTCAAACCAATCATAAGACTACTGAAGATGGATAAATGCAGGATTAAGTTAATTCGTTGAAGGATTTTTTTTTCTTGATATGATATTATAGACGCCATGGTGATAACGTGTAGGGATGTTTTAAAACAATAGATTTTAAAACATAATCTCACTCCGTAAAATGGGGGTAACTAATAAATGTTTTATGAAAGGTTAGAGATTAATATTGTGAAATAAAAGTTAATGGGAGCTGTACTGCATGTCATATTTTATCAAGTATGCTTTGATAAATTTATTCCAGAATAAATCTTTTTTTTTTTGCACACGTATAATATGATCACCTACTGTTAATTTCCTTTGAACTTTTGTAATTACTCGACAACGTCGAGACAAACAACCCGTCTTGACACTTTGCATTAAAAAGTTTTTCCTATCGTCAAAAGTAGACCCTCTAATCGTACAATGTCTTCAAAAGAATGGTGAAAATATTTCTTACCTGATTCGCAAAATGAGATGTTCAGCTTTTTAATAGTGAAGAATCCTTCATTACAAGCACAGTATCCATCGGAGCATGTGCTATTTGGCGTTGATTTATTACATTGGTCAGAATTGTTACATGCATCTCCAAGTTTTATACCTGAAAAAGACAATAACGTATTACTTACAGAAGAATGCAGTTTAAGTGCAGGAAATGACATTCGAAATATATTTTTTCGTTCTTATACAAATATTCAAACTCATTCTTATATGAAAAATATGAAAGTTGTAACTTTAGAAGAAACATGCGAAGCAAATATCAATACCTTCACAACGTTGTTTACATCTGTTTAATTTTCATGACTGCCAAAACTCCATCTTTTTGCTCTTAAACGGTAACCGAAGTGAATGCTTAACACTGCATACTTTCTCATGTAGTATAGAAAAAGTCACAGAACAATTAATCACAGCCAATACAAGTATTTCAAATGATTGAACCAGATTTTGGAGAATTTGTTATTCAATAACTAGGATTTTAGAATTCCGTTATCACTAGTGACAAGGAAATTCAAATTAACTATACTAGGCCGCCCAATGAGAATGTAATCTGTGAGATTTCAAGCAAAACCAATTCCTTATTTTACAAACGGAGGTTTACATGACTACGGTTGTTAGTACGACTACTTTTTGGGTTAGTAAACTGGTTCTTCCAGGGTGATTTTGGCTGATTTACATGTTTCAAGTCTCCGTCGAGTTTTACCCTTCCTGCACAAACTACATTTCGGAAATGAAACCACAAATTTGTAACTAAAAAAAATACAGAAGAAAATAAGTTCTCAAAAGGAATATTGTAAACAGTTCAGGAAAAAAAAGTATTTTCCCAAAGCTTTTCTTGTACTTATATTTCTTTTTTTAAATAAGGAAAACAAATGAAAATATTAGCACACATCGTAAAAGCGCATATTTTCCTCTTATGACAGAAATTTCAATCTTCTTATTCATCTTACGATATTATTTAAAGTAATGGTATAATATAGAATAAGATTTAAAATATTACAGAACTATGAAAATTTTTCAAGAGGGAGTTATCGTATTTTTCAAGTTAAAGTAGTAACTTGTTTCCGGGTGTCTGTCGTGGTGTTATTTTATGATGGTTAACAACACTTATTATAGACGATACAATAGTTGTTGTAAAATAATTGTCATATATATATAAGAAAACGTTTTTTTTTTTTTTTATCCGGCGCTCGTAAGAGCTAATCATACAACACTCATCAACACTCTACTAAGCGCTAATCATGCTACATAAACCATTTTTTCATTTTAGTTTTAACGTAATATTTTAGCAAAGTATGGGGTTGCTACAGTTCAGTCGCATATAGTTTTTGATGATTGAATGACACAAATGAAGATTATCTGAGTAACCTAAGATCTATCTCGTTCCTGCTTCTGTACTTCGTCATTTTTATAATGCTGGAGAGTACGAAGCGTCCTGATCACGTGATCTCGTATTGTAGATGATGTCTTACTTTTCCTCTTTATTTTTACTTTTTTTATTACTTATTAACTACGAATTAACACTAGAACTTATAATTGAATATCCTCGGTTTTTTTAATTCAAACGAAGTATTTTTCATTTGCTTTGTTCCGGTTTCAAATGTTATAATTATTGAAACTTGCTTAATTTTTAATTCTTTCCCTCATAAATATAAGTTTTTTTTCATAATTTTGCATCATTATGCATTTTCTTTTCATAAAGTTCGACATTTCTACTTTCCAGCAATCTTAATTAAAAATTAATCCATCATACTCGAAATATATTACAAATTAATAAAAATGCAGCGCAGCATAATTGAACTCTTTTTCGCTCTCTTTCTTCAATTTTCATTTTAATTACGCAGTCAAACATCACTTGAACAGAATAATATTTAGAATTTTGAAATACTGCTTTATTAATTAATGTAGAATTTCTTGATTGAAATATGCCTTCATTTTCTCACTTTACGATTGAAAAAAACTATAATGATCATTCAGAATAATAAAGTTTAAAACTTGTAATATTTTCTTAGGGTTACGATATCTCATATGTCGCAAAACCAGGGATCCTTTATTTTTTCAGTAAAAAGTTCATTAAATAACTTATCTCCAAGGGTTATTCCACAGCTGTGAAATGTCGCGTAAGTACCACTAAATCTGGAAATATTTATATTTTGTTACCGTAAAAATACAAATGAGAGTTAAACATAATAAAAAAATTTGCTACTAGTATTTTTCAGATTGAAAACTAAATATATATATATATATATATATATATATATATATATATATAATAATTATATATATATATATATATATACTAACTGACCGCTGGACGGAAGGGATTCAAAAATCCGGTTTTTGAAAGGGTTTAATTTTTAATAGCAAAAATGGTGATTTGTTTATTTTTTGCAACCTTGAAAATGATGTCTTAGTTTTAAATTGAGGTGAAGAATAAAGAAAGTTCTGCGTGAACGCCCCCCCCCCCCCCCTTGTCCCCATCTTTCCAAAAAAAAAACACCTTTGAGAAATAATTAAATTTACAATTGTGGTTTAGAATTCTGCCCCCAGTCAGTTAAGATTCCATTTTCATGAAAATTCGTAGAGCCCGCTAATCCTTCTTTCTCAAAGATAGCCTAAAATAGATTTCAGCTACGAGAAAGACTTTAGAAGGGGTAATTCTCTGATCTCTCCTCCTCTTAACATTAAAAAACAAAGCCTAAAAGTCGGAGGTCAAGTACGGAATATTCCCTTTAGAGATTGACTTCACAACGTTTTTGGTGCAAAGGCAGTCTACGATTGCGTTTTTGAGACTTAGGTGCCGAAAATTTTCAAAAGAAAGCACCCTAACCTCCCCTATTCCGCCAAAGATATTCTTGAAATTGATTTGAACTTAGAAAATATTTTAATAAGATGCCTCAGAGCCTAAAGTTTTCAAAATGATGATTCGAACATTCCCAATTTCTTAAACGTCTCTAAAATAGCATTAACTTGCATTTTTAAACTATAATTTCAGAAAATTTCTGTGTGGTGCCTCCAACATCTAACGTTAACAAAGAAAATGCTAAAAGGAGCTTTCATTTTGAAAAAAAAAACGGGAGCAAACTCCGACCCGCTCTTTTCCCGAATGTTACTAAAACTGGCAGAAATTGCGATATTTGACGTAAATTTAGCAAACATTTCCCAAGGGCGGGCCCTGACCTCAACCCCCCCCCCCTCTTTTCTTTCTTTACAAGAATAAGAAATAAAGTTAATCTTGCTTTTTCCTGAATAAAGTTTCTAGTTTAAACACCTTTGTTAGTTTAATGTATTAGCTGCTTCACAACGAAAGAACGACAAATTGAGAAACCGCCCTGGGCGGCAAACATTGTAGCTACGCCACAGCATACGTGGGATAAGGGCAAAATGATAAGGAATATTAGATTTGTGTGTTCTAAAAAGCCAAATTTGAAGGTTTATCGTTCTGCAAACAGCGCTACTAAACAATATAAATGCTTAGTAAGCGATTGGGGAAGGTCACATTCTATTTTTAATCACCCCGCTAGGTACAAAACTTGAAGAATTTGAGAAAAGGAAAGTGATTGCTTGAAAAATGTCACGACGTACTTTACGTCAAATTGCTACAAATTTGAATAGATAGAGATCGGTCATTTAGAGCTCTCTGAAAAATTCCGGCAAATAAGGTCGACAAAGACAAGAAGGTAGGAAATCCTCTGTTTGTGTATGTGTGAAACTAATGATGAGAATACAAGTTTCCTCCAAAAAACAAACATCAAGAGTTATTATACTGGAATTTGAGTTACGATGCAGTTCTCGAACTGTTGAACATCTTTTACAAAAAGAGAAAAAATTTCATAATGTGAAACTAATGTCATGACACTCTTAAAAAAATTCATAAGAGACCAAGGATTGAGCGGGCCAAAAATGTGCTGTTATGGGTAAAAGTATGATAATTTAATGTTTTTCGATGATAAAAAATTTAATTAGAATGGACTAAATGATTTTTGCTACTTCTTGTATAATCTCTGTAAAGGAAAAAAAAATTCAATGCGTACATTTGGAGGCGGCTCAGTAATGGTCTGAGGAAGTTTCACAACGGACGAAAACTAAACCAATACTTTTTGTGCAGGACAGAATTAATTCTGAGAGTAATGTTGATCTAATGAGCAATATTTTTTTAAACCAAAATCAACGTTATTTACGAGCTTAAAATATTTCTTCTACCAGAATAATGCCTAATTACATGCTTATCAAACATCAAAATCATTGCTTGATGTGATTTCGTGAAATTACTGTAGACTCGATATAAGTTTAATGGAAATCTTAGTATGGCATTCTGGCACCCGAAGTATGAAAAATTTGTATTCAATGTCGAAACAAACAAGAACTCATTTTCTCCATCAAGAAAAGAGGATAAAAATCTAAAGAACATTAGTCAATTTCCATGACGTCAAGACTTATAAAAGTGATTTTAAAAAAAGAGGTATATTATTGATTAATATGGTTTTTCATGGAAAAACGTCCGTTGTCCTTATAATTTTGTCCACTTTTAACCGTGACATTTTTTTATTAATCACTGCAAAACATTTATATTTCGTGTTTTAAAATGTTCTGCATTCCACAATAATTTCGAGCATAAAAAGTCATTTTGTGTATATATTTCATTAAAATATTTCAGAAATATTTTTTTCTGTGCAATTTTTCTGCTAACCTTATAATTCTGACCACCACTGTATCCATTAAAGCAATACGCAAAAAAAAAGTACAAATTAAATTATAAATTATTGTCTTTATTTTGTTAAAACAATTTTCAAAATTTACGCTGCAATTTACCGCGTAGGTAATGTCTAGCTCCTGATTTTAACAACATAACTGCAGCTCAGAATCCAGAATGAATATGGATTATATGTTCAGGGAAATTTAGACCAAAACTCTGCTGAAGAATAAAAGACATTAGAACGATATTTTTCGGGCTATGGTGATTTGAACTTACAACCTTCGCATTATTTGCACGATGATCTAACCAACTGATTCAGTTAATCTATTTCACGATGCTACACATTCAAGCTATGCGCAATAAAAAACAGAATAAATCGGGGGGTTTTCAATAATGCAACCAAAATATGAATTGTTTCTTCACTTTTTGCCAAAAGCGATTAATAAAATCCTTAAAATGATGCCTTGCTTATGAAATTTCATTACGTATTGAGAAAGTTATGCCGTTGTCATAGAAAAAAAACTTGGAGAAATATTATTTATTATTTCGAGATTCATCGTTACAACGAGACATTTCAAAGCCAAATACTGTGGAATGACCCGTAACATTATTTAGGTTATTTAAGCCGATGCCTGCAAGAAATAAGATTTTACATTTGTACAGAATAAATAAATGTTCAAATCTAACATTAATAAAATTTAAAATTACAAGAACATTGCATGCACGAGTTTTTGGGTTACAAGGCTTCCTTTTTCAATAAAGAAACAACAATCTTCCTGAGACGCTAAACAGCAGTCACTAAACAAAAAAAAAGTAAAATAAGACGGGTATGGCGTAGCCACTTTCTTTGCTTACTTCCATCTAACGTCGAAAACTCGAAAGCGTCTAAACTGAAAAGAAGTAACACCCAGTAATACTGAAACTCTGTAT
The DNA here is from genome assembly GCF_026930045.1 of Uloborus diversus. Taxonomy (NCBI): domain Eukaryota; kingdom Metazoa; phylum Arthropoda; class Arachnida; order Araneae; family Uloboridae; genus Uloborus; species Uloborus diversus. The sequence continues at coordinate 21,678,786 of NC_072740.1, read as the reverse complement.
GCGATATTCCAGCAATTTTCAGCTGTTACAATGGTGAATTAATCACCTATGTTATTGAGGTTTGGAAAAGGTTTACCTAGCTATTTATCTCTTAAGTCACACATACAATATGGCAAGATTTTACTTATTTATTTCATCAATCGTACGTTAAGTATTGCAATTAATATTTTTTTAACTCAAATTTATGTTGAAATTTCGAATTTACTCGCTCTGTAATGAATAGTGACTAATTTTTCGGCACGTACGTACATGCAAACGTACAGTAGTGGGAAAAAATGAAACTTTCTTAATTATTCCTCTATAATGCGTGCTAAAAAAGACAAAAAGGTGTCATCTGACATCTATTAAAGTCTTCTTTAAAACTACTTAAAGAAACAAGCATTATATATAAAAATTACTAGGAGCTGAGTTTGCTCTTTTATAATAATCCCTATATTTGATCAACTCAAGTTGTTGAAGAAAATAATATTTTTGCTTAACAATAAAAAAAGACGAAACAATTAGCTACATTTTCTCTGTGACTAACGCCGATTCTCTGAATTCACCATTCGGAAATGAACAAACTGCGATGAGTTACAAGTATTTGTATGCTTTTGGAAACATAAAACTTTTTTTTTTTTACATTGCTAGAAATTCCGAACAAAAATAATTTCACTTACAAACTTACATTTTGTAGATTTTTAAAGCAAATTAAATAGGTAAGAGAGCCAGCCATAAACAAGTTTTCGTATGGTTTCGAAATATGAATATTTTTGTTTACTGTTACTGTAAGTATCAGCGTTGCCTTAAATGAGAGTAAAAATATGTTTTTACATTTACCAAACTTCCATTAAAATTACGAAAGGAAAGCTAACACTGATAAAAAAAATATTACCCAAAACTTTTTTAATTTCATTAAATTAAAAGAAATTTAAAAAAAATTATGATAAAAGCATTTGTTTTAAGAAAACTTTTAATTCATTAAAGAATTCTTAAAAATTGAAATCTTACTCTACCAAAACTAAATAGTGAGTACAGTTCACTGCTTTTTTGGGGATTAATTCCTGTTATTAAAATAAAAATTCTTCAAGGGAAAACTTTTCCAATAACTTCGGTTCATTTTGGAAACTAAAGTACGTTTTCTTCAATGTTTTGATATATCTTGCTTGCACTAAGCATGAATAAAATATCCAACCTTTCACTCCAATAGCTAATATTGCTGCAAAATCTGCCAAACTTGAAAAGTATTCGACTTTTAAAATCATGTGCACTTCAGTACTTTTAAGAACATTCATTGAAGAACTTCCGCAAAAACTACTTAAGAATTTTTTATGCGATGAAAAATTAAAATTACTTACGTTTTCAATTTTTCAGTGAATCAACTCAACATTTTAAAAGCTTGAAGTTTTCTAGTTTTAAATTGCTGTTTTCTCTAATACATTTTGATGACGTGGGGAATTAAGTCTTGAATAACAACTTTGAAGCTAACTACATGTCTAGCAAAAACGCTACTATTGTGCTGCAAAATTATTAACGTAAACAAAAAATATCAACGTAAAAAGTTAATGAATATTATAATTAAAGACATACTACAAGACAATCACAGCAAAAATTGTGAATAAAAATTTCGATTTTCCTTTCAATATTTGCGTTATCGCGTTGCATTCATTCAACCTTTTAGGCTGTTCTTTCAGAATTTAACGCACATCGCGTTTTTTCTTCATTTTCATTTCTTTTTCTTATTATTTAATCACCAATGATCAGTGATTTTACTGCGTTCTAAACATTCGATTTAGCTACAAAATAACGAGAAGAGTGAATCCGAGAAAAACGACAGATCTTCTGCACGGTCACAAAAGTTTTAAAAAAAAAAAATGTTTTGTCAGTGTTATTTTTCAATGCAGAATATTTCCCTAAATGCTATCTGGGGACTTGGAAACCACACAAAAAGTTGGATTTCATGTTTTGTCACTAATTATTTCTTTCACTATTTTTTTTTTCTTTTTTTTTCGCTTCAAACTTTTTATGTCTTAACTCTGAATCTCATTTTGAACATTTTTTTTGTAATTGGAAGTTTACATCTAGGGTAACGGTTGCAAAAATAAAAGTCTTGCGGACATGCCATATTTATAGTATATATATATATATATATATATATATATATATATATATATATATATATATATATATATGATTTACACAGACGGCAGCAGAATTGAAGGGAACACTGGAAGTGGAGTTGTTGTTAAGTCTGGAGATGAAGAAATATCTCTTAAACGTAGAAACACTGATTACTGCTCCGTGTTTTGCTCCGAATTGATCGCCATTCACATGGCACTGGATTATATCATGGCACTGGCTGAGCAACGTTTCTCGACAGCCGCAGTTCACTCCAATACTTGCAAAAGTGGAGAATCATTGCAGATCAAAAGGGAATAAGAATTGTTAAAAAAACTCAAGAGTCTGTCCAGTTCTTGTGACCTCCATTTACAATGGATTCCATCTCATGTGAATTTGAGATATAACGATATTGCGGATGGACTGGCGAAAGAGGGCTCTACTATGACTCAGAATAGTGGGGATCCTCTGAGGTACCTTGAACTATACTCCAGATGTAAGGCTACTATAAACAGCTCTTGGAGACGTCCTCCTGAGCATCCATGGTATTTTTGCGAGGGTCCTGGTGCGTCCCTTGGATTTGATGGTGACAGGAGAGATCAAACTGCTTTGGCTCGCCTGAGCACAGGTCATCTAAAAACCCTCAGATTTTCCCATGGTAATAGGACTTTCCCAATTTGCACCAAATGTCATAATGAAGAGGCCACTGCACAACATCTGATTTTTTGTGTTGGATTGGTACGCGAGGATCTACTGAAGAGACCTGCTTCTGTCTTGAAGTTGATTAAGGCGAACAACCTCATGGATCTGATCTGATTCAGAACAGAGAGATAAGCAAGAAGAAGAAGAAGATATATATATATATATATATATATATATATAATTTCTATCGAATTTCGATAGGGAACGACAATTGAATGTACTTTAAAATATGAGTTTGTTCCAGAAAAGATTGATTTTTACAAGATTAATTATACACAATTACCTTAAAGAAATATTTGAATAGACTATTTATATTTGATACTTTTTTATAAACTCGTAAAGTGGACTTTAGAATATAGTTCGAATATTAACTTCAATTTACAATACATTGGAGAGTTCTTGACCTTATCTTAACCGCTTGTACTTTTTAATTTTTTTGTTCTTTTGTTTTCATTTTCGAGAAAGTTCAAGCGTTTATTTGAGTAATGGTTATTTCATATTCTATAAGTGTTTAAACTTTTACATCTTAAATCTCGTTTCATTTATTTATGTAAGCAAACTTTTGAAACTTAGTTGATAAATCTGATTTTACCTTCGGAGATCTTGTATTTGATTTTTTTTTTTGTTCTTTATTTAACAATTATTAAATTAAAAGGAAATTTTAAAAACTTTTTACATTTGTTAGATTCTTTGACAACGTTTACATTGAAAATGTTCCAAGCCATGCCTCTGATACTACACTCAATTTTTTTGAAGTTTTTTTTTATATCTACTTATCGAAACGCATTTCTTCCATATTGTCATTGAAAATGTTTAAAAAATCATTTGCTTTCTTGCATCGTATTCCTACATGCATGTAGAACCTTTGATCATTGTAAAATGTTTAGTTAGAAATATGTGCAATAATTTTGACAAGTGATGCAACGGTATCCCTATCTAGACCGGTCCAGTGGAAATGCTACATTGTGTTTGCGACTGTTATGGTGGCAGGTGATTTAATATGACAATCTTGAATTGTTTACAGTTGCAAAAACGCATTTTCATTTTCTGTTGTTTTTTGTATTGTGTTTAAAGTAAGATATTTACTATTAATGTTTTTCAACTCTTAAATACATGTGCTAAATAACGTTTTTAATGCGTTCGGCCGCAATAATTGTTGTTTAGTGTAGTTACCTTCTTCTTTCTCTCATGGAGAGCTCTCATTACTTTTAAAACAGTGACAATTTCATGCGGTCTAATTTTATTTTTCCTATTACAACGTTAAAAATTTTATTCAGACCAGAGCAGTTTTTAAAGCTATTGTTTTTTGGCGTTGTTTACAGAATTGGTCAGAACTATAATAATGGTGGATTAAAGAGAGAGTTTTTCGAGAATATTTTAAATATTTTTATTTTTGCTTTCCTTGAAAAGGATAGATTTTTTTTCCCTATTTATTTTTAAAATTATGTGTTCAGTTTACCAAAAAGAAATCAGAATGTGTATAGGGTGATCCGCTAGTAATTGACGATTTAGTGGAAGTATCTACAAGGTTTATTTAGTTTCACAGGAAAAAACTTAAATTTTTTCGCGTGTCAATAAAACTATCAGGATTAACAATGACTAGTCATTTTTTCTATTTCTTTTAGTGCTTTCAAATTATTTTCAAAAAAATTTGAAAAGGAAACGAGTATACACGTCGTCTAGAGGTCACTTTTGATTGGCAGTTGGGTAGATGACATCATCACATGTGAACTTAATGGGCACATGCCAGTGGTGACCTATACGGTTCGAAATGTCGCCATTTTTAGCGACATTTAGAATTTCCCTCCAAATTTGGTGCCAAAATAAGTTGCTTAAAATGAAGCAAATTTAGCGATATCAACTTTATTTCTCGCCAAGCGTAAGACTCCAAGTGCATATGACGTCATCATTACCTGACACGGCGCTGGACCCAAATCTAGTCACCATTGGATCTAGAGTAGTGCCTAAATGTCAAAATATTACTATTAAGTACCAATTTCAATGTAATCATTAATAATATGCACTGGTTAGCCTAACATTAACTTCCTCTATATACGAAGCACTAGCGGCTTATTCGTTGAATCAGTCGAGCTAAAATTTTGGATATAGTTATTTGAAGATTAAGATGTAATTTTTTTAAACAATGCAGTTCTCACGGTTACGGTTACTGTGAACGAATCTCCAAATTTCTAAGTAGCAACATCCACTTACGCAAACTGATCAGTGCATTGGAAAACCAAGAATATCATTGGAACGGTCGGCGTGTGAGGAAAGTTGTTCGTTGTCAAATTCAAGCACCGACTGAAGAAAGTCTTTTTAACCTGCATTGTTAAGGGTTTTTCCATCAAACATTGCATTGTACGTAGTGTTTAGTTATTGTCGCTTCTACTACTGTCTAACATTGTGAGTTATGCTAAGCGCGTCAAATCCTTCCTCTTTTATATTGTGACTAGGACTATAAATTCATATCTTTGCATCACACGCCACTCGTTCCAGGGCCATTATGGGTTTGCTCAGTGCGCTGATCCATTTCCGGAAGAAAAGAGTGGGTGTTGCAAATCGAAAATTTAAGATTCCATTAATGCGAACGTAACCATGAATATTTGGTTGTTTAAAGTCACTTTGGTTTGGTTGGGTAGGCAGATTGGCCGGTAGGGTTTCGTTTGTAGGAAAACTTACTTTAGGACCTCTCTGTATATAATATTTAATTGTACTTTACACATAAAATATTTAAGAGTAATTAAACAGGTGGGGGGAATGTCATTTTTAGCGCTGATCCCTTTTTCCATAACCTTACTCTCTTCAATCTACACTATTTCAATTCTGAGCTTATTGCCTCCACAGGTTAGCACCTTGTTTCCAAACTCGCTGAAATACGCTCTTGGCGGCCCTTATAGGTTTCCCTACTTGAAGTGAATGCTTTTCATTGAAAATAAAAAATAATAATCAGTTATAGAGGTATGGAAATAATTTGCAATTATTTATTGGTTGACCTTGAGCATTAATTAATTAGCCGCACTTGTCAATTAATGGTAAAAAGACATTTTCTGAATAAAAGTTCGATTATATTTTATCTTAAGCACAAAAATGTTTGTACTCACTTCGGTATTAAGAAAAAAAGCTACAAAATCCACCTAAGTTCATCACTTGATCGAATTGGTCAATTACTAGCATTGATAGCATTTTAGGCGACCAGTAATTGACCACCGCTTAATCCAAACATAAATGGTTTGTTATTTCACGCATTTTTTAAACATAAAACAAACATAGATGATCAGCATGTCTAAGAAAATACTCCTGTATAATTGAATTTAAACCTCGAGATACAGGATTAAACATTTCATTTCATAACAATTCTCACTAGTGAGAAAAGTGACTTTCTTGAAATTTTCTAGATGGCTTTGTAAGTATACTGTCCTGATATTCAATCGAACTTAAGTTACAACTATAAATTGTAACAAAGAATTTTACGGGGTGCTAGAAAATAGTTCCAACAATCAAATAAAAATATCTACTTATTTAATCATGTTTTGTACATATTAGTACTCGAGTGATCAATTACCGGCTGGTGATCAATTACTGACGGATCAACCATGAAAGAACTTACGTGATTGTATATTATCTATTTTTTATATTTTTAATTTTAAATTACTTTAATGTAGCAAACCGTTAACTTGTCTGAATAAAAAGAACCGAGTTAAAGTAAAATTTTATCTTCTTTTCCGAAAAAAAAGTTCCATCAAAAATTAAAACCTTCTCTTATTCCACTTTAAAAGGCATACGTACGATATTGCAGATAAAACAAGATTATTTGCCCCAAAATTCAATAGCTGCATGAAATATGTCTAAGATATGCCAATGGATTAATGGGCTAGGAGGGTTTGTCCAACCAACCGCAGAGGAGAAATCGGAATTCCTGAAACATTAACGTTCCCGTTTATCATCACAAGCTATCTCCTACTGTACGTCACGATGTACATGCTTTAGAAAGAATAAAACGGAAAATATTTCTTCGTAAATAATTCAGACTAGTTTTATTATTTGTGCTGGTAAAAAAGTGTTATAAAATTTCTTTTGATATTTGTGATTGACCGCCCATTTTTAGTTACGCACTTGTTTTAACTCCTTGAAAAATAAATTCAAAATACATTAATCATTTTATCTTAATTAACCGAAAGATGATGTTTTTCACTCTTTGTGAGAATGCCAACAAACAGCTTGTTTTTTTAATAAGTTTGACTTTCTTATTGAGTGAAAATACTAGTTAAAATCAAGTTACGTGATTGGAAATACAAAAATTTGGATTTTGAATTTCTTACATTCTGTGTAACTACGTTGGAACGATTCAACTCTGCATTGCTTGGTCTGAAAATAAAAACTAATCAATTTATCATGTCAGTAAATATGGTTATTTTTTTTCTTACTATTTATTTCAATCGATAAACTGACTTGATACAAAAAAAAACTCTAACTGCCAATAAAAACGTCATTTTTACGCAGTTTATATTTTTTTTAAACACTTTTCAAGGAAAACGTTTTTTACTGTCTGATTTTATCTACAGTAAGGTTTGATGTTTTTAAAAAACATTTTTTTCCATTTCGTTGAGTCATTAAGTATGACTCATTAAGTCGTTTTCTTATTTTGAAATCCCAAAGATTCTGAACTTCGTAGAGTTTTAAATCTTACAGAACAAGTAATCAAATCTTCCAAGATGTTGAAGAAAAAACACGAAATCGCTACTTTAGTTGAATGCTCCAAAGAGCGGTAAAGAATGCTGAAGAATCCCTTAGGGCGCATGCTGTAAAAAATAACTGTCGTCGAAGTTAGAGAGTAATGGAACGAGATCGAAGATCAACTTTGAACATAGTGCAAAACACAAGAGCCTATTCTTATCGTATTTTAAAGTCTCTAAAGTTAAATGTGAGCTGTAGAACAGTAAGACAAGTACAGCAGCCCCGGTTAATAAATGATTCTTCGAATGAATACTTTTTTAAAATGATATCTGTATAGAAAATATCAATTTACTATTTTTTGTGCCGAGTCATATTTTGTCGCAGTCTGTAAGTTTTATGACATCAAAATAAAATTATCTTTTCTCGAGATTTATTTTTTTTTCTTTTTTGAACCATAAAACTTATTTACGGGCTTTTCCTAAATTACTTTGGGTTTTCCTAATCACTTTCATCCCAAATGGAGGTCAGGGAGAGAAGTTGACGAAAAGGGTACAGTTGAAAATTGAAATATCATCGCTTTGGTTTTTCGTGTGTCAATAGCAAGTCGTAGCACTTATAAGACTTACTTTGCACATTACAAAACTAATAAAGCATCAAAAATTGCCCTATTTTGTACATTGAATTACGTCAATCTCAATTGGGAAATTAGAAGTTTTTAGAAGAAAAAAATAATTTTTTTCTAAGCTATCAGGCTTGTTCATCAACTTGTGATCTCTATTTAGTACTATTGCTCTAAAACTTCACTTGTTTTAAATATTATTATTATTTATCAATTCTCGTGAAAATTGACAGAAAAGTGTAATTTTGCGAATTTTTATCGGCAACAGTTATTGAGACAACAGGCAACATCGGCAACAGTTTGGGAGAAATCAATTTTTTTCAAAACATTTAGTGTACTTTCGATTATAAATCTATATTTTTTTGATTCTCAGAAGCGAAACCTTTCTTTAAAACAATGTTTTATTTGAAAATATTAACATTTAACCCATTTAAAAATATTACCCATTTGAACATATTAGCGTTGAAAAGGTTAATGGACTTATTCGAGCAAAAGTTTACTATAATCCAGGGTTTTTTAACTTTTGAGTTGAGACCAAAGGTTAATTCAACTGAGCATTAGAACTGTTTTCAGGCTGTTGACATGAAGTCGTTTCTCGCCACAAGCACGAGACATTTTAATGAGTGTAACAGTCAACAACATTTCAGTCAAGAAAATTTCCAATTTATGCAGTAGTTTAAGACAAATTACGTTAAACGGTGGTAAATTTCACATTCATGGTGATAAAGATGCACGTCAACTAGACGAAAACCTTAACCACATTTTTCTATTTTAGACTAGCAGTCGTTTTCTACATTGCGTACTATTGAATGCGTATTTTATATTCATTTTTAGTTTACAATCAAAACCATCATCCATTTTGTGCAAACATGAATGTTTCTGCCAATGATGACTAAATTATACTTGCCTTCTGCCATAGAAACAGCAATAATAAAATAATGATAATGTAAAACTATAAGAATTTGCGCACTATTCAACATAATAGTGTAAAACTCAATAAACTAATAGTGTTTCAATCTTTTGCTGAACTATTCATGTATAATTGTAATATCAATTGTTATTTATGCATTTCCATTGCGTATCTATGCAATCTGTCCTTACAGAGTCGGAGAGATTGCGTACATGGGTAGGAGATAACTTGATAAGATGCTTTTAAAAATAACTGCATTTAAAGTGTTAACAACAGTCATTATATCTAGTCATTATACTGTGAAATTTTAGTGAACAACCATTATTATAGTGGGAGTAAAATATTTTAACAAAATCATTAACGAATCAGAAAATGCAAAATTTTAAGAAAGGACACAGAAATTGTAATTAAAAAACAAAACTAAAGAAACAAAACAAGAAATGTTCGGAAATTTACAAAATTACTTTTGGCTACTTTGTAAACCATTTAACGTAAAATTTGTCCATTTTCGTTTTAAAATACAAAGTAACCAATAAGCTGCGTAATCTCTCCACTCATGCAAATAAATGAGAACAGTGCAACATCTCTTCTAAGTGTAGAAGATGCGCGAAAACTCCTATTTCGGTAGCAGAGATTGCGGGGTCTTTTATTTAAACAATGCCGCTGCTAAAAAAAACTACTGGTGCTAACAATGTTTGTCATTGGAAGTATCTCCATGATAAACTGCTTAAATCAAAATTATTTTACTTTAGTGCTATTTTATAAAATACTCTAAAAAGGTTTGAATATTCACGCACTTAGCTTGGTTAAACAATGCGATTATTATATTATATTATAAGCGATATTTTATCGCAAAAGCTCTGAATAACCAGAATGTACTTTCATCTGCACGCTGAAATACTGCTCTTTTGCAAGTAGATGAAGTCTCTGCTCGCTTACAGAACTTTTGGTTTACCCTGAACCCTCTTGTGCGCAATCTCTCCGCCAATGCACTCTCTACTTGCTTTACCTTAAAGATAAGTGATATTTAAGGGGGTCCGAGACATATTTTGAAAAAAATTTTATCAGTTTAGAGTTTTGAAATTTTTTGCGCTGATTCGATCTATTTATTAGGCAAAATCATAACATAAATATATTTTTTTTAATTTTCTTTAAATTTAATTTTTTTAAATAGGGTTGCTTTAAATCGCTAAAACTCAAAATATTCTTGGCCAATTTTCAAATTAATTTCAAAAAATTGAGTCCAAATATTTAAGCTTTAATTTTTATTCGGCGATTCAAAAAATATTTATTCGATAAGAAAAAATAAGAAATATTTGAAGAAAAAAATTCAAAGATACTTTCGTTTTCAAAAATCATATTTTTTGAAGTAAACTTTTTTTTTCTTTTTTTCAAATTTGCCGAATAAAAATTAAAGGAAAATGTTTGAAAAAGATATGCTTCAAATTTCATTACTTTATTTTTAACATTGCTTTACTTATGAGAGTTTGAACGCAAACATTTTGGAAAAATTGCATCATGAAGAAAACACGTTTAAATTTTTAAAGTTAGTAATATTAGTTAAATGCATGCAACAAAAATAACTATATCTTTCGCTCTAATTAAGATGAAAACGAGATTCAAGCGTCCTTTTAAGCAAAAAAAAAAAAAAAAAAAAAAACGGAGAATTTTTTTCAGTGATAAAAACAAAATGCAAAATTTGATGATTTAAAACACTGTTTTAACATTCTAATTACGTTCGTTAACTAAATGCTGTCTAAAATTTAAAAGAAATACACTTTCAGAAATGCAAAGCATAAAAAAATAACGTTTGCAATTTCTGATTTTAAGAAGAATTTTCTGGGACTACCATAAATTCAAGTAATGAATGTTGTCCCTTAGATTTCAGTCAATCGCACCACCCTCTTTTGTTATTTTTCTCCTACCCCTCCAATATTACGGAAAACACCCATAAATGTCCAAAGAGAAAAATGTGCCGATGCAATCGATAAGAGGTTGTGCCCAGTGTTGGATGTAAAGAGATGGGTAGAAATGGCCCTTGGGAGAACCAAGGATGTGTAGCAAAACATGCAAAAGTTTTTGTTTTGCTTTATCTGCAGTTTCGAACATTTTTTTACTGTCTCGAGAAAGTGCTTCTTCCAAGAATTGAGCATCGAAACGGTCTGATGTTAGAGTTTTGGCGGAGATGAACTCTGTCTTCTTGGGAAATTGATTGATGATGTAGAGCTGAAAACTGATATATATGAGAACAAAAAAAGCGAACTGAGTTTGTCTTTTCTTTAAAATTCAACCTTCAACGCTAAGTTTTTTAGCTTTGCGATTATTCTGGTGTTTTTATGAGTTTCATATTTTACGTTTAAGACACTCATCCAAGCCGTAGATTTTGAAACCAATGGTTTAGAAGAAAGCATTTCCTTTCTTTTTAAGTTCTGGTATTGTTAAGGAAAAAGTGCACAAACATTTTATTTTTGGTAAACTTCTTTACTTATTAAATAGAACTTCTGTTTACATTTCTGAGAACTTTTCCCTACTTTTTTTTTATTTAATTCTGAATCATTAGGATAACTTCGATTAATCATCTAATGTTTTATTAAAACTTCTCATTTAATTTAAATCTGTTCCCTATGCTATGGTCCATGATGTTTCTTTTGCACAATTACTTGTATTTTTCATGTTCGTAAGGATTCGCCTTTCTTAACCGTCTAATAAGCACAGTCGCTAGAGCTGTTCGTAGTTGAAACTACACCTATTCCGTGGGTTATTTCACCTACTCATTAGGGTTAGTATCTCCCAACTCATTAGGATTTATCTCTGTGATTTTATAGAGACGAGGCCTTTAAAAAAAAAAAAAAGAAAGAAAGAAATAGCCATGCGAGGGCTATTTTTTCCAATGTCTTATTGGTCCATAAAGTAAAACTACAGTTGAAGTGAAAACTGTTTCATTTGAAATATTTAGCTACTTCTGTTCATAATCACTGCTCTAATTGAGACGTTTTTCGTAACGTAGAAAAAACTTTCCCAAAACTCATCTCAGAAGGCAGCCGCCTGATTTTAGAGCCAATTCTCTTTTGTCTCACACAAATTTTGCTTTTCTAGTCAGATTTATGTGTGAGACAAAGGTCGGAAATCGGAAGGAGACAAGTCGAGACTGTGATCGCCAGACAGCATGTATCATGCACATTTGTAATTCCTGCTTCTAAGTTTCAACACCATTTTGACCCGTTACCCTTACTCATGAAAGTTTCTCGTACGCTTTAATCATTTAAGAGGAATTTCTACAGAATGGCACCTCTCAACATTCGGAAATCGAAGGACAGCATACAGCATGACATTCATACTTCAGGGAAGATTAATTTGTTTAAGGTAAGTTTACTTGCTAATTGTGGACTCAGAGCTGACAATTGCTACTTGAGATGGTAGACAGGTTACTGGGGACACTGAGTAACAAATATGCGCGCAGTGCCATTGGACGTTCACGGTCGTTTTTATTCACAACCGTTCACACCTTAAAAGAAAGGCCTTGTACTTTCCTTACTTTATTTATTTTTTTCCTTTAAGCATGAGGATCTTTTTTGCTTAATCATGATTTTTTTTAATCATTACGATTCTCTACTAAACGTTTAATGATCTGGCTCATTGAGAGTTTCTTAGGTTTCGTCTCAGTAGTTAGAGTCAATGTTTTAGTCATTAAAATTATCCCCTTGGTCTTTAGGATTGCTTTCAGATTTGGTTCATTTCCTTCATTTATTAAATTTTCTTTTTACTCTTTTCTTTTTTTTAGCTTAAATTATTAGGATTTTTCCCTTGGCATGCTTCCGCAGTAATCATATTGATTTTACACCTATTCGCAGTAGTTTCTGTTATTTTCACTGAACTTATACGTACTAATTGGGCATTTCCTTTGCATAGCGGGAGTTGTTCCCATCACCAAAGTTTATGCATAAATTTGTTATAACAAGAACATAGAAGTAATGCTTAAATTTGTTATCAGACATATATCATTTGTTTTTTATTTATGTACATGAATTCAATGCTGTTAACGCGAGCATCCGTATTTAATGCAATGATTTAGAAAATGATTTAGTTTTATGCTTTAAACATAGAGTACTGACATTGTCTCATAATATCATGCTGCGCTGTCAGTAATGTAAACTACAAGTATGCGTAACCAGAAGTATAGATTAAGGATTATTATGTTTTCGGGTGGGGAGACCTCTTTTTGTTCTAGTTTTTTGATGGGAAAGGATGTAATATAAGTTATTTATTCCAACTGATGTTAGTTTTAGAATGTTTTTAGAAACAACATGCTCAATAGGCAGAGAAGTAACACATCTAAGTGAAAGTTTTAAAGCTTCAAGAAGAAATGACATAACACTTAGTATGAAAGAAGTTAACTTTTCTTATTGTAACGTTTCTAACGCTGTAGTCGTATTTAAACAAGCTGAATAAAACGAGCTTTTAAATGCTTATTTTTACATATAGAGCACTCGAAGTTTCTTCTAGGGTACGTAACTAACGTCTAGATATCGCTGCCATACCTAACAAATTCAGAACTCTTCCACCATACCAGAATCTGACTTTTTTTTTAAAGTTGATTCGAAGCGAGAGATTTTCTTTGCGTGTCTAAAAATTGCAGAAATGACTTTTGAGAGTTCATTTAATTTTAATTGCCAACCGGTTGGAAAAAATAGCTTGATGGGCTTACAACTGTGATTAGCTGAAATTCGAAGAATTAAAATTTAACAGATTAAAAACGTGGCATTAGTAACCGCTCTGATGTACATATAAAAAAAAAGAGACCAATAAAAATTTTCTCTTTTTTTTTCTTTTCTTTTTTTTTTTTTTTTTTTTGTTTATTAACAGTCAAAATTTTTTGACTTAGTTTGCTTTTTTGCTTTAAAGTTAGAATTTATTGATGCAAATAATCTGCTTGAATTCTGGTAAGTAATATTACTCTGCGAAATTTACTTGCTTAGCTGGTTTCCAAAAAATCAAAATAGACTTAATGAAATGCAGTGCAAAGTCAAAGCAGATAATGCAAACCGAATTTCCTGAGTGAAAGCAAAAAATAAATGTAAGTTTCCTCTTCTGCGGAACTCAATTAAACAGCCAGAAAATGTTCATTTTAATTACTTTATGAATTGAGTTTTTGAAAACATCTAAAACCTAGAATGTGAAGAAAATATTAGTACAAATTATCCACGAGTACACAGTAAGCTAATGTTACCTGTACCGTTAAAATACATTATTATGAGGGGTGATTCATTAGTTATGACTCAATGCATAAAAGATTTCCTTTTACTTCCTTTTCGGCACAAGAACATTTAACGCACTCACAATGACTACAAAATGCGCAAACTAGAACCATTTTTCAGGGAAACAAAGTATTTACAAACTTCTGTTTAATAAAACATGAAATAAACGGTGAAATCTTCCGCATTAAAAATATACTGCTCTATACTGAAGCAGTAAAATCAGCTAGAAAACTAAAAAAAAAGAAACAATCGAAATCTATAGCTCTAGAACGAAATTAACCTCGCGAAAAGCTCTAAGAAACTTGAAATCTCATACCACCTAATGTCGAGGAAAATGCGACATATCGAGACAAGAACAAGTTAAATCTCTCATAATCAATGAATTACGGAAGTCGAAGACCATTACAAGCGCTTTCAAAAATAGCTCTGGGCAAAAAGAAAAGCTAATGGTAGTGCCAAGAACGCAATGGCGGGACAAGAGAAAAATGGGTTAAGATCAGGATATTTGACAAGTACCATTTTACACTTTTCAAAGCTGATGAGAGATTAAATGAGTACGGGGACCACATCAAGACTTGTCTTTCGCTTGTCACCCTCGAACGCTTAATCCCTTGGATAAGAAGTAATAATTACTTATGACATAGATTTTCTCTTTTTTAAATTCTATTCGGCTACCACGCAGTGGCTAATTATTTTATCATGAACTTGATTCTTTAATGAATAGACGCAGTTTTTAATTGCAGTTCATGTAGATAAGTAAGTGGAGGCAAAATATTGCTAGCATATTTTTAAATAAAAAGGTGTTCATTGGACAAACCTGATACTGTAAGCTATCAGGATATTGTTTGAAAGGAAAAAGATGTATGATAATGTTGTGAAATACAAAAATAGAAAGATTTAAGGAAATTTATTCAAGCTTATGGAGGAGATTTTTGCTTTTAATATCATAATTCAAAGCAGTACTTCAAGCAAATTTATTAAAGTGTTTGAGTTTTAAAAGCATATTTTTAAGATCACTTTATTACTTCTATTAACATGACTTTAAGGGTTTTCCATCCGGATTGTGTTCGCGAAAGATTGGTTTTCTTAAAATTTTCGTAGCCGTTATTTAAAAAAAATAGTCAAAACATTGCATCTGAGGAAAAAAAAATTTGACTGATGGCTTCTTGATTTTAAGATTGTTCGAAGAAAATAAATAAGTTCCCCAGTTTATAGCTCTTACCTCCTCCGTCAGTGAAAGCTATAAACTATTAATGATCCGTAAGAATGATATAATATTGTGTCTGAAAGAGGACACACAAAAGTAATGTTCAATGATGGAAAAAGATAGGTGACACATTAAGATTATAATGAATCGTTAAATATTGAAAACCATTGAAATGGAATAGAAAACAATAAATTAAATGAATAAAGATGTGATATGAAAGTTCTAATACTTGCTATGATAATTTTCTTCCAAAATGAACTTTTTTATCTCACTACACTGCAAATACACGAACAAATTAAAATTAATAGAAGAGCAACTATATAGCCTAAAATACAACAATGAGCAAAAAAAGATAGACTTGATAAGTACTTAAAGAATTCCTGTATATTAAAGATAGAGATTTATTTTGAAAGTGATACTAAGGAATTGCGTAAGAGAAGTCAATCATATCATTGCCTCAGAGCAACTGTAAGACATCTAAACCAAGAAACAACAGCAATATATCCTACTGTTGTGCTGAGGTGACGGTATGTATTATTTCTCATTGGCGCTTTTTGCAACAACGCCATAACTTTCATACTTTATCAATTTTCTTAAGTAAGGCATCATTTTAAAAGTTTTGTTTTTTTTTTTAAATCGATAATTCACATGTTGGTTATTTTATCAAAACAAACCGATTTGTTCTGTTTTTATTGCGCATAGCTTCACTGGAGATTCATTGGTTTAGATGACTGGATCGTCGTGATAATAATGCGGTCAAGAGTTCGAATCACTATGGCCCACAAAAATAACTTTCGGATGTTCTTTATTCTTCAGTAAAAATATTATCCAAATTGTCATGATTTTTTTTTTCAAAATCATTGCAGGGTTCTGATATTGTTATATTGTTCAAATCAGAAAACAGGATTTTAATTTTTACATGGTAAAACACAAAATAACTTTTTAAAAACATTTTAACAAAAGAAAAGCATCGATTTTCAATTTAATTTGTAGCTTTATTGCGCATTGCTTTAATGTATAGCATCCCGAGATGAATGCCCATTAGTTCAGTTGGTAAGAAAGTCTTGCTAATAACATGAAATTCGTGAGATTTATCTTTACAAAGGCAAGAAAATGTAGCTTTTAAATGACTAAATTTCTTTAGCTGAGTTTTGATTATTGGGGGCATGATCTTAAACCACAGTTTTGCAAACACATGATTTTTCAAAGATGTTTCTTGGGGAGGGGGGACGCCAGAACTTTCTTAAAACTTTATTAAGCTTCAAAACAAAGACATAATTCTAAAGTTTTCGAAAAAGAAACGAATAAAATTTTTTGTTGTTGAGAAAAACAAAAGCAAGATAAAAACAGGTTTTTGATTTCCTTTCGTCTAGAGCAAATGCTTCGCTCGAGTCAAATAGTATAGAAAAATTATGAAACATTAATAAGAATGCTATAAATACGTTCTGAAAGAAATACTTATTACTACTGTTTATTTATGATGGTACTAACAATAGCTTCGTCAAGAAATAAACAGAAATAAAATATTGTGAAAACATATTAATTTTTAAATCATCTAAAGCACTATTATGTTATATTATTTATAAAATATTTTACTTATTTTTTTACCCAAATGTTTTGCTATTAAAACAACAAACTCAAGATAACCTAATCCATTATTATAAAGGTTATCCTTTCTCCCTCCTTTTTTTAAATAATTTCTGGTTCCTGTAAAAGTATAACGTGCGTACAAAAATTTCTTATTCTTTAAGACTTCACACCTCGTAAATTGGGCACTGAAGGTTAATATTGTTTCTTGCGAAAATGTTTAGAATAAGCCTTAGGAATAAACTATAATGTAGTTAAAAAAGAATGATATTCATAAGACTATCGATTTGGGAGTATTGGACCTACAGGATCTTTTTTGGTGGTGCTTGAATGGAAGAAAAAGTTGTAAAGTTTCAATTGGCTACTACTAGATGTCTCTGAGTGTTATTGTATGTGTCTGACTTGTTGTTTATTATTCAGTAAATTTAAATTGTGATCAGATTTAGGACTTCATGATTGCCCCTCTCCCCCCGGGTCACCAGACCTAACAGCATTTGATTTTTTTCCTGTGAGGATGCGTAAAAGATATGCTGTGATCCTGAAGCAAGATCCACAGATTTAAGTTTAAGTTTTAAAAATTCAATATTTTGATATATCTTTTAAGTTATCTAAAAAGAAATGAAAATAAAGAGTGAGAGTTTCGTAGAACCCTTGATTGATCTCCGTGAAACACAGCGGAACACAATTTAAGAAACACTGAGTTAACTGATTAGAAAGATTTATAATGCCAGGTAAGGTCAAAAATTTCATTTATTTACTGTTTCGATGAGCACATTATGATACTTCAATGTCACCATTTGAATCTATTCTACCATCTATATCGTTGAAGAAGAATCCTATGTGGTAGTAAGTAAAAGTGGATCGTAAAGTATCCAGTAACTAAAAGTCTCTTTCTACGTAGCCTGTTAAGTTACCTAAAATTATTTCACACATTAGAATTGTGTGAAATAATGAATGAACCGAACAACAAAACAAGATGCTTTTAGCACACTAGAGTGAGAGAAGCTGTCTCTTTGCCTCAGCAGTGTAAGATATCTTTTGAAAAAGCTACTAAACTAAAAACTCACTTCCTGCTACTTTTTTTTCTCACTGGCAATATTTTACTAGTCCAGATTCTCAATTTTGAATGCAAAAGCCGCTGACAAAAGATAACGGTCTACATTTCTCGCAAGAAATACCTAGAGCATACAAAGAACCGCTTGATAAATGGTTGAGATTAGAAGAAAAAAAAGTGCACTGTATTACTACATTTCAATTTAGGTAGAAAAATGTTCAGGTAATAACTAACGCTATTAAGGTCTAGGGGAAGTGGAGACATTATCCTTAGGACACCTAACGGGTAATCACCAAAGGAGTCCTTGCACTCGTTACTGTCTGGTTGCTTACACTGTTAAAACTACAGGTTGCGTTTGGCACCTTTCAGGGGTGAAACGCTTGTTCACCAGCGACACCCAATACGGAGCCGAAATCGCACCTCTTATTAGGGTGAAAAACGGGCACCTTTTAAAAGACAGACAGCGGCGGTGAAAAGAAGGAACCTTCAGAGAGATAAATGGCACCGTTACTGATTTCTACAGTAGATCCTCCCCCCCCCCCCACCGTATTGTGTGCATTTTTGAATATTATTGTGTTTATTGTTTGCGTTTATGATATACAAAGTCTTGGTACGTTTCTCACATTGAATTGATTTTGGGTTAAAATTTGTCATTTAAGGCATTTGATCACATTTCAGACTTTCCAACATAATTTAGAAGCGTTCATGACTTCAATTCTTCTATCCGAGTTCTAACTCTCATATAAACCCTTGGATTGCTCTAGTTTTAAATGGATATTGATATTTACTACAGCATAATACCAAAAATTCAGAATGTAGGCATCTATGGATAATTTACGGACACATTCAACATTTTTCAGTTATATTACAATCACGGAAAAATCAAATCGTTTCATAAATTGCAGGCGTTTTATAAACGTTCAAAATATTTTAATCAAGAGTAACATATTGATACGTATACATATATGGTTCGACATTTGAATATCCTATTTGAACATAAGTAATCTAAAAAAGCACTTTTTTTTTCTTTTTTAAATAGGAACTTTTTTGACATTAAACTCAAAACAAATTTTTGGCAGCCCACATAATAAAAAAGCATTGGAAACAGAAATCAGAAAAAAAATAATAATAAACGCATTCGGTTTTTTTTTTCTTTTTTTTTTTTTTTTTTTGAAATAACACCAACGAAATATTTTTACGTAATGAGTCATGGCATGAAACACACAGAGAGATTTCTTTTCCAAGCGTTTTTTTTTTTCGTTTGCTACGTCTACGCAGCTATTTTATTGAGTAGATAAAGACATTAAGTGTATCTGCTGTAGCAGTTAAGTTACATCGTTAAATTTTCATAACGGTTACTTATTAATTATTTCGTATTGCTAACAATAAACATTTTGGGGAAAATCCGCGACACCGCTGACGCGACAAGCAAGTAACAGCATATATTAGTACACATCATAGAAAAAGCCATACATCACTATGTTAAAACGGTTAACTATAAACAAGAAGTAGTACTCAATTTACTTTGTTGAAACTCGACTCTGTAAACACTAAAAGCCTGTTGGAAAGCCTTAAATGTTATACCATGATTAAATGACTGTACTTACGCAAGGTTTTGAAGGTTTGTCCCAGAAATGTTGAATTTTAATACAGTTTAGTTGTCAATTCAATGTGAAAATTTAATGTACCAACAACTACGTTGCAGCATCGTCGTCCGCCATTAAAGTGGCTGAACTGAACTTATCCCGGAGTGCACAGCGCATGTGCGAGCGAGGCACCTTTGCGGAGGAAAAGAGTCGCTATTGGCTACTGCGAGGGCTGATGGCCCTTCATTACCTTCTTTCATCCACTGAGATGCTAAAAGATATCGGAACAATGTTTCCTAGCCTCTGTGACTCTCTATGGCTCCGTCTTTGCAGCCTAAGGCGGAAAATCGCACCTATCTGGCTCCTCCGGTTTTAACAGTGTATGTCACTGTATGTCTCACTTTCTAACAGACTTCATTTAGATCATCAAGGAAGGTATATTTCTTGCGACACTGTCAGGTCACTGTCTCTCGCTAACCACTGTTTACAATATTCAACGAGCATATCAGTTGAATTTTGCCTAATCAACATCGTTTTTGTCCATTTCAGCAGTTTACATCTTTGCTAGTTACATACTCACTTGGAAAAATGATAGCCGGTCAAAAAATATATTTCGCCGAAGGGGAAATAGGCAGCCAGTTCCCTAACTACAGTTCAACTGCATTCAACGCTCCAGTCAAACTTTTTTTTTTCCTTTCATTATATATATTGACAACTCACCATGAACTTATCTGCCAAATTGATGAAGAGATCTGTTGACGAAGCATTTTTTCTTTCTTTTACAGATTGGACCAAAGCCTATTTTAATCTTTCACAATTTGATGTGTGCTTCAAATAAATCTGTTAAAACAACCGTTTGCAAAACTACGTCCTTCAAAAAGGAATTCAGATTTTAAAAATAAACTTATATATATACGTGGCAAAGACTTGAATACATTGTTAATAACATGCTTAAAACAAGAAGTATTTCTTACCAACAAATACCCTAATTCAATATTCTCACATACATGGTGTAAAAGTTTCTACTATTTATCTTAGTCAGCAAGTAAATAAAGAACTCTAGAGAAAGGATTTTCAGACTTCAATGTACAATTGCAAGTGTAGCTTTTAGCTAATGCAATTAACTTTGGTATCTTTTCTTTGACTTAGAGTTGGACGAAATACAAGATGTCTGTGTATGCACAAAACAAAATAAAATTTTCCTCCAGCTTATTATAACTAAATAACCAACTGCATGCATTATAAACTAATCTATTTTGTATTTTATTAATCCTGACTCATTAAATTAAAAAATAAATGCAATAAAAGTTTAAAATATCTTCTCTTTCTTACTTAAAGTTTGAAAGTTTTCCAGGAATAGAAGTAGTAAAGATCTGAAATGCTTAAAGAGTGTATAAGTTTTTCACACCGTTTTGCAGTGAAAAATCTCACTTAATCTCATAAACCATCGTAGAGGTGATATCCGGTTTTCAAAATGTACTTCTAACTATCGTAACCAAAATATTAAACACTTCCAAAATACAAACTATCTAGTAGGGCTGGGCGATATACCGATATATCGTCATATATCGATGTATAACTATTAACACGGTAACGATATTTAGATTTCTATCCGTCCGATATATCGGTTGAAATGGAAATACGGGACATAATTACGGAGAAATTGAAATACTGACTCAAAAATACATAACTTTTTATAGTTCTGTATGATGGATGAGTGCTTGAAATTTCAAGAAATTAACTGCATTCTTCAATCAATTATTTTATTTTTAATTATAGTACAAGGGAAAATTAACAGGGTCGCCGAAGGTCAAGGTGGACCCACTGTCAGATTGGTCTCCAGATCCCATCCCCCTAAAAAGTTTTCAAGAGTGGGGCCCTTCTAAGGACGGCCCCCCTAGTTTCTGACAAGGCTGATATGGCCTCTTGTGGGCCCTGAAAAGTGAATGCGTGTTGGTTAAAAAAGCATCTTAATGCAACAATTAAAAATTAACCAATGGAGGTATCAACACGGTTCATAATTCTAATTAAACGTAAACCATTGACATTACGCTGAATAAAAGGTTTGCGAAATATACTGAACAGAAATGTTTGTATTAAAAAAGAAATGAAAAACAAAAAAAACCTAGTGAGATTAAATAAAATTCGATAATAAGAGGGAAAATTTTTATTCCGTTCATAACACGAGGCACAACTTGAACCGGTAATCCAATTTTAAAGCGTTATCGCCGGCAACCCTGACATTACCGTTAATGCGCTGACATAGTGTTTTTCGTGAAAGCTGTACGCATTAACGTTAATGCGATGACATAGTGTTGTTTGTGAAAGTTGTACGCATTAACGAAGATGGAATTGAGTTCTACCATTCACGGGCATGGGTTCTTGGTGAAAGTTCTACGCATTTTCGGAAGAGTTAAAAGTACCATAATTGAAAAAGCTGAGCTTGTCGATTCATGACCTTTATTGGATGGTTTACCAAGATTCTCTAAGACCATCAGATGAAGATAAAAAGTAAGTACAATTTTTAAGCATTTTTTTTTATTTACTAATGTAACATAAATGAATAATATATATTATTCGTGGATTTTAAAAATTATGAACAATTTCATTGGAATAAAAAAAATCTCAAATAATTTATTTAAAAACGCCAAAAAAAGAAGTTTACTCCATTAATTTTGATAATATTGAGATTTTTTCAAAAAAAATAATAAATAAATAAATTTTTTAATTTTAATTTTTTTCACCCGAAAATATTTAAGTTACATGTAAAATTGCAGTGCATTTATAGCTGCATTCTTTAAAGATTTATTATTAGTATTTTACTTAATCTTACTCAACTAAAAAGTAAAAAGTCTTAAAGCAAAAGCTATTAAGTGAATAAAAACAAACTATTTAAGACTTTAATACGAAATATAGTTCAAAGTACATTCAAATTATTAAGACTGCTCAAATTGAAAGATTTAAACAAAATATTGAATTGAATATTTAAAACTTTTTCGTTGCGAAGCATTTTTGTTATGCATTGAGCTATACCATTGAGCACGCCCTCCTCCCCCCTCCAGGAAAGTTTTGAATTAGAGAAATAATATTATATTTGGAAATGGTTTTGTTGTTTTTCGATTCTTTGCACCCCTCTCCCCCCCCTCCAAGAATATATCGATATATCGAAAATATCGAGATTTGGAGAGCGATATATCGCGGTATTAAAATTCTGATATCGCCCAGTCCTACTATCTAGTGCAATAAATCTACTTCAAATTTTACTTTAAAATAATGTTCTTTGCCATTTGAAAAATGAACGTTATGCCGCCTCAGGATTGAAAGTAAAAAGAATAGTTATATTATTAAAAATATGTAGTATATCAGCTGTAGTTTTGTTTGAATGCTAAAGCTAAACTTTGAAATGCATCTAATCCTATTTTAGCAATATCAGTGCTTAAGGGAATACAAAAGCAGTGTATTAACTAACTAATTCGAGGTTTCACAAAATACAAGGAAAACAACAGCCTTATTCTCCAGCCGACTTGAAGCTCAATCAGATCCCTAAACTTGGATTGAACCCATCAGTTAGTGGAAGAAGGCTTCAATCGACGGACTGTCACTCAATTCGGCTGGTGAATATGTCCGTTACAGAGCGATTCTTGTATCACTCGAACTTATTATCTTTAAGTTTTCGACCAGTCATGTAAACAGAATAGCATCCGATTCACAAATCCGAAATGACATTCGTCATGTGATCTATTCAAAAACAATATTGAATCTAATCCCAGGGGTGCGAGAATCGAGCTAAAAATACAGCAAAACTAACTTTATGAATCCCGATTTGGCAAAACGAATAATCCGTTACACACGTTTCGGCATTCGTTGTAATCCAGAAACTTGAGCATGTAACTTGTTTCTCAAAGGTATTAGTAACAACGTTGTGCTTTCCCGTATTCAATATCCCACTTGCAACATTGGTGAAATATTTCAGAAAACCTTAGTTCAAAATCTCAGACCCTAAATTCTAGTATTAGAGACAAATGTTAAAATAGTGCATATGAGACAATGAGAAGCAAAGGGATGTAAGCGGACATTTTCAAGCTTTAAGCAAAACACGTTTAACGTTGCGGTCCTAGATAGGCTTTCATTGATTTTTTTTCTAAATCATGCTCTACAGCAGCACCTACCAGGGCTACTAGTACAATCTCTTGCCCCAATACAGAGGAGAGGTTCACCTACCATTTGTACTGGTTATCTCCAAATTTTTAATTTTGCCACTTGCATCCCTTTGCTTCTCACTACCTCATATAAGACAGTGAAAAGCGAAGGGATGTAAGTGGACATTTTCAAGCTTTGAGCAAAAACACGTTTAAAGTTGCGGTCCTGGGTAGGTTTTCATTTAAAAGTTTTTCTAAATCATGCTGTATAGTACGCGAATGTGGGGCAAAGTGAAAAGGTTAAGATGACTTAATTTTTTTCGAAATGAACAAATCGGAAATTTGTTTTAAAAATTACACTACGCAAAGAAAGAACATTGTATTTCATTATAAAACTTGCATTGAAACAGTATTTTTTATTTTTTGCTGTAAATTTGAGTCTTTAAAATAAAAGTAGAAAATTTTCACTTTTTTTCCATTTAGCAAATTGAAAAATAAAATATTTTTCTAATGAAATATTTTTTTATCCAATTATAAAACATATTTTTGATCAAAAGAATCAGTAAACAAAAGGTTGAATGAATAAATGAAAAGGAAACGAAACAATAAACGAATAATTAAATGAATAAATCAATCAATATATGAAGAAAAATAAATGCGCGAGTAAAAGAATGAATGAATAAGAAAATAAGTAAATGAAAGAACGAATAAATAAGTGAATTACTAAATGAAGGATTGTAAATGCATTAATTAATAAATGAAAACGTAAGTGATTTATATTAAATGACTGAGTGAGTAAATGAAACAAACTATTTCACTTTGCCCCGTATGTACTTGACTAGTTACACAATTTATTTAAAATACAAAAAAAAAAACCCTTAATATTAACTAAATTAATATTGCATTGAATATTAGCAGGTCTCAATTAATATTTGAAATGTTAATAACAAGAACTCTATCATTTTATAGTTACAAAAATAATTTTTTACTTACAACAAAATATTACAATATGAGTATCATTTTTTTTAAATTGCCTTTATTACCAAATGATTTAATCTTCGACAGTATTTTGACTGGAATAGACTACATATGGTACGACATAGTTAAAATAATACCAGATAGTTGTAGCTAAAAGAAGAGTAAATATTTCGCCTTTTCACTTTGCACCGCTATTTCACTTTGCCCACGTGTTCCCCTACTGTCTTCTGCCCCAAGACAGAGGAGAGGTTGACCTACCATTTGTTTCGGTTCTCTCCAAACCTTTAATTTTGACACTTACATCCCTTTGCTTCTCACTGCATCATATATTTTATATTATATTCAGAGGGAATCTGCTAAAAGTACTATGAAAAAGAAAATAGCAAATAAATTGCAAGTTCTTGTAAACAAATACCCATTTGTAAAAAAACAAAAATGATCTGATGATTTCATTTGTTTTACAAACTTAATGTTTCTCTCTCAATGCTATTTCTCTAAACATTAAAAGTGGAAGTTTCTATTTAATCATTATGACTTGGAATGAACACATTTTTGATTTTAGACGTCTGGACGGTGCTTTCGTATTTTAACAGTTTTAGTCGAATAGTGTGTTTTTGATCTACAGGTAATATTCCGAAATATATGGGAGTGCATTCTTGTCTAACATGATCTGAGAAAATTAAGACAAATCTTGTTTTCGAACCACATTAAAAAAATTTTACGTTTAAATTATACGTTGAGTTTTGTTGTTGAGATTGAAAACAAAGGAGCTATTCAAATTGAATCCTACATCAAACTGTGCGTAATGTATTGATTTCAAAAAGCAGTTTTTAAGCGCTCAAACGTAAAAACAAAAAAAAACTATTTTAAGTTTGCGAAGCGATAAGATTAAAACAAGCAACTTTTTTTTCTATTTCAAGGAACTTTAAATTTTTAAGCAAAACTCGAACATTTTATGTTGAATTTTAAGCAGATCTAGAGCGTTGCTTTCAAGCAAGTCTTGAGAGATTGATAGAGAGAGCAGTTTAGTAGCTTGCGTTTGATGTTCCAATTTTCAGGACATCTTCAGCCAGAAGAAATGTAAGGTATGAATCACTTTTCATAGAAACTATTTATTTATTATGGAATGGAAATTTATGTGAACCATCTATCATCTTCTGCTACGTAACTGACAGCATGGCAAAGTCGGACGCTTTAAATGTATCTAGTTTATCAATTTGCATTTTTTAGTGTCTTTTTCAAAAATAAGTAATTATTATTACTTGTTTTATATTTTAATATTAATGCTATTTTTTCGTCTTTCATTGTAAAAAAGGTGTATTTCTTTGTAAATGGTTTTACTATGAGCAATTATATAAAGCCGTTTACAAATTTATTCTTAGAAAAAATAATACAAGTGTTCAGCTACTGTCGGTCATTAGATGTATTTCGTAAAGTGCTTTGTAACAAAAGATACAACTAAATGTAATACTAGTATATTTAGTAAACAAATGCGCTTTTTAAAAATATAGGGAAAGACCAATTTTACAATGACTAACTCATATATGAAGTTACGACAAAAATATTCGTAACTTTTCTAGAATGCGGAATGTCAGAAGTTACGGATATTTCCTAAGTTTTTAATATAAATTTTCCTCTCCACGTTACGAATTAATTTCTTTGTTTATTCATTCATGATATAAACATATCCATAAAATAAGATAAAGCACCTTTACTTTAATAATGACGTTTAACAAAATTAGTACATCTTTTAACATTAATGCTGAAATAACAACGTACATGGACTATCAAAAAATGCAGTTACTATGTCCATTAATATGTTTCATGGCAGTTTGATAACCCTTTGCGTACATATTAATTAAAATTAATTTTTAAAAAGCTGTTTTTATGTCTTTTAATGTGCTGCCTTTATATCTTCGAGCAAACCAAACTATTTATAGCACAAATTGCAACGCATGTTACATACAAGTGTTTCGGATTAGAAGGAACCATTTTAACATCCTGAAATTTACATTTAATAAAGGTGTTTCTTGCACACCGAAAGAAATTTATGCAGCATTTTGGACACTATGTGCCGCAAATACGTTAGTTTGTCAGTCATAAATTGCTACCGTACAGAGGAAAACAATTTACTTCTTATTGCTTTAAAGGAAAGGCAAAAATATTGAATTTTCCGAAACAGAAATTAGTGAATTTTGTTTGTGACCCGTTCGAAGCATTCGCATTCGACAACAGTAATTCTAAAATCTGATTTTTCAAGAGTAATTTTTCGTAAAACAACCAATACGTGAATTGTTTTTCTGTTTTTTTTTGAGCAATCACGATTGCTTCTTGTTCTCACTTGACTGTTTTTGATGTTACGCTGATTTTGTTTTCCCACCAGCACCCTCCGCACCATCACCGTCGACCGGCTCCTCACGATGCTGCTCCTATAGCGAAAGCCGTCTCCAGGTTGCATCCATGTCCTACACACACGCGCATACATACACAACTACACACACACGCAAACACATACACACATACACCTACACACACACAAACACACATACACAAACACATACACACACACAAACACATACACACACGCATACATACAGACACTTAAACATACAACCACACATACACACAACTACCCACACATTCATGCCTGCACACTGACACAAACACATATGCCTACACACACATACACATACCCCCCACACACACACATTCATACACACTACTACCCACACACTTATGCCAGCACACAGACACAAACACACATACCTACATACACATACACATACCCCCTACACACATACACATACCCCCCGCACACAAACACACATACCCCACACACAAACACACACTCCAACATACACACACTCGTGATTGCGAAAAACATAATTTGAATTCAAGATGTCAAAATTCAAATTATTTTTTTTTCGCCGACGGAGGTAAATAAAAACTAGGCTCCCACTAAGAGTCTACATACCAAATTTTAACTTTCTACGGCACTCCGTTTTTTGAGTCATGCTGGATACATACATACGCACATACAGACGTCACGAGAAGACTCGTGGTAAATAACTAGGTGATCGTCAAAATGGATGTTTCGGACGTCCACACGTTCTTAGGTACATATGCACGTACTGTCGGACCGAAAAAAAGACTCAACATTCATTCGAGGGTGCACAAAATGGAAATTTAGGCCGATAGTTAAGTGAAATAATTTCGTGAATGCAATACTTCCTACACAACTTCAATAACTTTATGAAGTATTAAGGAAACACTCGCAAAAAAACACCTTTAAAATATTATTTGTGGTACTGCGATTTACCATGTTAAAATAAGCGGTTTCATGTCTGATTTTAATGCAAAAACGCAACTGAGGTTCAGAATCTCCTGCACTGAGTTTAGATTATATATTTTTGGAAATTAATCAGAATTCACCCGAAGTAAAAAATCAATCTAAACGACATTTTCGGGCCCTTGGAGTAGATCGAACCCACGGCTTTCACGTTTTTATCACGACTTCTAACCAACTCAGCTAATGCACTTCCGTCTTGGGATGATATATATCAACGCAATGCGGGATAAAATAACAAAATAAATGGAAATATATAAAATAAAAAAAATTAAGTTATGTAGGAGTTTAACTTATTTTTCCTATTTTAATACAACATCATAACTGTAGTTCAGTATTTTGCAAGGAGTTTAGATTATATATTCATACAATATGAGTCAGAACTCTGCAGAGGAAAATAAGTCATTCAAAAGCGAAACTTTCTGCCCACTAAGGAACAACCCCATAGCCATCACTTTATTCGCACGACCCTCCAACCAACTCAACTGAAGGAGTCGCCCTCGAGGAATGTTATTACATTAAGGGTTATTACATTAATTAATAAAAACGAAAGTTTTTTTTTCGTGAAAAACCACCACAACGTGGATTGGTTGTTTATTTATAGCCGAAACGGTGAAAAGTATCTTTGAAATGATGCCTTAATTATGTAGTTTGATGAATTATTGAAGTTATATCATTCACACAAAAAATACCCTTGAAAAACAATATACATAAGATTAATGAAAGAGGAATGTTTGTGAAATTTGAAAACTATACCGTTCTTCAGTTTTGTATTAGCAGTAAAAAAAAAGCTGAGTGAGTACTTGTCGTTTTACTTTGCTAAACCAACAAAATTGCTTATTGCTTCCACTATACCGTGGATGGCACATAGTATGATCCAATACCATTGCGTGACGAATGAAGTTCAATAAGCTTAAATTAATGAAGAAAAGGTCACTTCTTATTAATCTTCTCCTTTTTTTCGCATGTGCATATATTTTTCTTTCATTTATTTAAATTTTTTGAGGCTTTTTAATTGGATATTTTTTGTACTTGATATTGTTCCTGCGTATTTTTATAATATTACATTAAATGCTTGCATACGGTAATGAGGAACGTTGATTGATTTGAATAGTCTACAACTTAAAACTCACAAAAATCAACTCGGTTTTTAAAAAACTGACCTGTATTCTTCAAAATTACAACTTAACACTAGAAAGACGGAGGGGCCTGTGTGGCCCCTCGCGTAGTTTGTTGTTTAATAACTCGGATAATATCTAACGGAACTTGATGGAATTTTCTGACTTTTCATTATATGACACTATTTGAATGCTTGTTTAATCATTTAATCATTCGCCCCATAGTACTGTTAATATTGATCCTTATACCTAGAAAGACGGGAGGGGCCACAGTGGCCCCTAAGCATTTTGACAATTAAAAAATTTATTTTTTTCCTTTCTCCTAATTGTTGTAGCATAAAAAAATTGCCATTCACTCTAGTTTAACCTGTAACTTCCTCTTTATGCAACCGGTTGGATATCCAAATGCTATAAACAGTACCGAATGCTTAGCATCCTAACGGTGGCCATTGCTCTTAGAAAGGAAAACTAATTCAACCTTTTGCCCAGTATAGAGAGAAAAACTAAAAATAATTAAATACTAAGTTTTTATTTAGTCATGAAAGAAGGTGTATCAGGCATGTGAACTCCCTCAGGGATAATTTTTAAAAGAATTCACTCCAAAAATGGGTAGGGGCCACACTGTCTTCAATGTCTAGGGGCTTCAGTCTTTCTAGGTATACAGAAAATGTCAGTCGTTCTAGTGTTAAAATTAGCTTAAAACGAAACGAAGCTCACCGTGACACTAAAAGAGGAGGAGCGTGTGTCGACGTCAAGATTCAGTCTCTGTGCAATAGAACCAGTTCGGAAGGAGCCGAAACGAAGGGGATAGAGTGAAGCGTGGTTTGCCGTTCTTTATTGAAAGCAAAGGTGTTCTTATTTTAATCCTCAGAGGAGGAAGAGGTGTATATTCTCGCTGAATAGATCATCCTCAAACAGTAGCGGATTTTAGGGGGCGGGGGAGGGGCGCCCCCAAAAGGAGGAATTAATTTAACTATTTTATTTATTATTTTTTAGTTGACTTCTGGGTAGCAATTTTCTTTGTTTAAAAAATCAATTTTTTTCTCAGCTTATAAAATATGCAAAATAAAAGAAATCATATGGTGGTTTCTTACTAAAACCATGATATTAATGGAAACGGCATATGGTATCAATATATTACCTCAATTGTATCATGGCTTTAAGAAAAAATTAGCAACTGCTTTCAAATTCACACAGAAATAGCTTCTGAATTCTTCAATAAAACTTAAATGTTATGAAGCTATGATTTTCTTAACAATATAATATTTTGTAGGTAAGATAAATCTTTACTAATAATAAAGCTGAAAGTCTGTCTCTGGATCTCTGTCTGTTACGCGCATAGCGCCTAGACCGTTCGTCCGATTTTCATGAAAGTTGGCACAAAATGAGTTCGTAGAATGGGGGAGCACCTCGAAGCGATTCTTCGAAAATTCGATTTTGTTCTTTTTCTATTTCAATTTTAAGAACATTTTATCGAGCAAATTATCATGACGTAGACGAACAAACTGTCATAACGTGGACGGGACAATTTACAATAACGTGTTAGAGCAAATTACTAGAACAGGGGCGAGCAATTAACATTTATATATTTATTTAAACCCTACCAATCACCACCGTACCAACCCTGGTGAGAGTTTAACCGGATGTGGTGATTGAGGGGAACAGAACAGGTAACGAGCGATCAACCACTCGCTTGAACAATTTTGACACATACTAATACATAACAAATATATAAACACATACAAAAACATAAGCAAATTAACATAGCAAATTGGTGAGAAATTAATCATCCATTATTTGTAAATATGCAGGCGAACCAAACGACCTTTTAATTTTCTACTACGGGCAAAGCCGCGCGGGCACCACTAGTTAATTTATAAACTCAAATGAGGTATGGGTTTTTTAAAGAACTTTACCCTCGTGTTATAATCATATGACAATGTTCTTAACAATTAAAACCTCTTATTGTATAGCATCAGCATCTAGGTGGCATGTTGGGTTTAGTATTTAATTGGGCTTGAAACTTTAAAGATATTTTACGTTCACATTCAAAGTATATTAGTGTATAACATTTATGTATTTAAAGTAGATTCATTGGTCTAAAAGGATTTTTAAAAAATAATAAGTAATTTTAAAAAAAACATTTAAAAGTAAAGTCAAAAAAACTTTGTTATGAAAGAGTGTATGGGGTGGGGGTTCAATTTCTAAGGCCCATTCCAAAAGATTTTTCTGTATCCGCCACTGCCCTCAACCCCCGAAGTTCGGACAAGAGCATTGACTTCAAAATGGACATCAATATTTTACTCACAAGTAAATTACTTCAAAGTAGAACTGTTCACACAATAAAATAAATACAGAGCGTTTATTGAGCACCTCTATATGTCATGGGCGATGGGTTTATTTAGACATCCCCCCCCCCTCATAAAAAGTCCGACACAAGAAAAATTCATTTTGAGCTGTACACCATTAATTAATTCAAAAGTAAATCACTTAAAAGTAAAATTTTCAAATTAATAAAGAAAGCAAAAATGGAAGATTTTTTTCTATATTTGTAGATATCACTCGGAATTTTACAAACTAGACCAGTGCCAGTGACTGTCACAGCTTGCAAACGATGCTGACACTCATAAAAACGTATTTGTGTTCATCAATGAGGCAGAGCAAATGAACACTACTTGTCATTATAGACATGAAAAATAATGACGCTCAAAGAAGATATCAAACAAATGACAACTAGTGCCAAAGCTAGGAAGATACCTTTCTCCCCAGAATATGGGGGGGGGGGGGATAAACCTTCTTAATTTAATACGTTATGACATTAAGCGGGTCAATTTTATAGTTTCCTATCTTCGTTCGTCAAATTGACGAGTTTTTTTTTTGCCTAGTTCTTTATATATATATATATATATATATATATATATATATATATATATATATACATTTTTTTTTAATTTCTTTTGTTTGATAGTTTTGATCTGAAAAATAACACGTAAAGTGTTAGGTTAATTAATATTCAGTACTTTTGTGCTTTTAAATGCGTATACATGTTTTCAGATTGATTTAAATGCGTACTGAATAAATTTTTGATTGCTTGTTTTGTATCTTGTGTAGTGACATTTTACAGAAAATATAATTTAGTTTTTTATTATTATTCCACTTTTCGAAAATTGTTTTCGAAAAGCTAACACTTAAATGCAAATAAAAGTACCATTTACTAGTTTTTTATCATTTACTACCTATATAATTGAGATTGTTTTATTCATTAATAATTAAATTACTAATACGTTATCTATTGTGCATTGAAGTTACAACCAGCTTAATTTCTATGTTCGTGGGGGGGGGGGGGCGAGGAGGACGTCACATCTTCGTACGACCCGGGTTTTAGACGCAGAAAATAGAGCAGAGCAAAATAATGCAAATTAATAAATGAAAACTATATTAATCTTTATTGTAACTACTTTCAAATTTTGTATTTTTCAACATGTTATGTAGTAAAATGAAAATACGATTTTAAATTTAAAATTTTTGAAAATTTGTTATTTGTTCAACACGTTTTTTCTTCATATTTTATTGTATTTTTTCCCCTAAAGTATTTTATTTAATTATTATTATTTTTCTTCTTGAGTTTTTGCTGACTAAAGATTGAAATAATTCAAAGCCCCTTCATTTTCTTTTAAACTTTAATTCTTAAAAATTACTGAAAATTCAAATCAAGATTGTTAATTTCAACAGCTGTTTTTAATGCAGAAGTTGACGAAGAGCAGAATGAAATAAATCTCAATACATGAAAAACAACATCCTATCCTCAAAGAAAAGAAAATCATTTCAATCCGAATAATTAAAAAAAAAAAGAATAGTGATCAAGGATAGCTTTTATAAAAAGTAAAACAATTTTATATAATTAATACACATTTATGTTCGCTATATACTATAAAATAATTTTTGCAACAGAAGAGTGAAAAACACATAGTTTAATTCTCTCTCTCTCACTTTTTTTTTTTTTTTTCATCGTGCTGATGGCATTTACCATTCTTGTCTTCTCTTAAACTAAAAATATTTTATTTGCTGTGGTAGATGTTGAACATTTGCTATGAGATACAATATAGTACTTGCAATTCAACAGTTTGTGCTTGGAGCCATCTTGAGAATCCTAGCTATGTTCTATACACGCACGTGGGTCCAGTACCAGAAGGAGATGGGAGCGGGGAGCGGGAATGAATCTTGACGTCATCAGCGGAGACGGGGAAACTAAGGGGGCGGGGCTAAGCGGGAGATTTTAAAAATTAATTAAAAAATAACTAGCAGCCCGATTGAACTGAAATTGGTGTCTATCGTCATAAAATGGACTGAATTTTCATTTTAAAAAATTAAAAAAATGCATGCAGGTTCCTCATTAATAAATGATTATTCTTTAATCATATCTAACCGAAGAATTTCTTTTACTAAAATATTTATGCGAATTCATCTAGTATGTTTTTATTTCCATTTCGTCTACTTTCAATTTTGTCTCTAATATTATAATTGCGCATATTTCTCACAACGGATTTTTTTTGAAAATAATTGCTTCAAATGTTATGGTATGCTTAAAATAACACGATTTGTCAGTGTTCGTTTTGAGTGATAGTTGGCATGAATAAAGTTTGGAAAGACAGACTGAAATTTATACATAAGTAAAGCTATTAAAAACATGAAGTGATCAAATAAATGGCATAGATATTTTAAAAGAAAAATAACGTTTTGAAATAAAAATAAATAGATAGAATCAAAGTACAAAAACCTGTCTTTAATCATTGATTGCGAAAACTGGTTTGCCAGAATTTTTTTTTTTTTTTTGGAATTAAATTTTTTTTTTCCAAGGTATATGTAGCCTCTTTAGGAATATACATCATCCTTCGAGATTTTAGTAATCCGAGTGAAACTTTAGTTGAACTACTTACACCAAGACTTTTATATTTCGACTACCATTTTTATTATATAATATACTATATTACGTTGTATGCTAAAAGTACGGTTTAATAAAATAACTGTACTAAGAAACAAATCATAGCATTAAAAAGGTAATATATTACTACACTTTTACTAAAGCAGAATAAGAAAATCGATTGAAGATTATCTTGAACTGTATACAACTAAAGCACATGCATAACTAACTTTTGAACCTATTAACAAATTTTAAATTTCTGAAGTAATCACCAAAGGGAATGTAAAATCCTTTTTCTCCAACAAACGAAAAAAACAATCACTTCATCTTCAGACTATAAATTAGAGAAAATGAGTACATCAATTTTTATAGGCGTGTTCTGCAGCTGCCCAAAATTGATCGTCTTATTTACGGAAGACATGATTTTATCAAAGAGGCCTTTTTTTCTTTCATTAGCTATTAGCGGGTAATGTAGGGTAATTCCGTAGCAAATAAAAAGTTATGGAATTGCATCTCACACCACAGTGCTCATTTGGTAAAAAATAAAAATAAAAAATCTTATAGCTTTATTGGCGCTCTGCTTTTGATTGAGAGGCATTTTACATTTAAGTGAACCAAGTTAATAAACAAATTCTCCTCTGAAAACGCTTTGCAAAATACTTTAACGATTTAAAAAAAAAGAGATTTGCTCTAGCATAGGCCAGCTATTAAAATATTATTCCTATAACTCGCTAGTTAAAAGTATTTGGCTCTTTTACATATTACAATATTTAAATATTTTTATTGTTTGGTTGTTAAATATTGCTTTTATACTTATCAGTTATGACTATAGAATTTGTAATGCACAACTTACCGTTACCAAATGGACTTTCACCCAACTACTGCCTAATTTTGCCTAACATTACTTCAATTTAATGCATTAATTTCTTCATTTTTGCCTAATCGACACTAGATTTATCAGGCTAATTTCATTTATTCCTCATGCCTCAAGAGTCCATTTATTTATTTTTTTTAAGAGTATTCAATATTGTTTATGCTTTCTTTACATTCCTCACAAATAGCATACAAATATTCATTCTAATGGCTATAAAAGTCGACTTTCATCTTCATTCCATCAGTTTATTTTTCGGCCTAGCATTACCTAAATTTCATGCATTAGTTTCTCTAGTCTTGATAAATATTCACTATAACATTATTTATACCTAATTTTACGTACATTTTGCTGAATTTAAGTGTTAATTTTCTTTTTGTGTGTTGAAGACCTTTCGGTTAATATCAAGATTTGATGAGATATCTCGCGAACTTTTGAACATAATGCAGACATCCATTTTAATGAGCATAGATAACTAACTTTTCACATAAATGAACATAAGCCACATTATGAGCATTAAACCTTGTCTAAACTAACAAAAACTCGACATAATATTTTCAATACATTATTTCAGAAACTGTAAAGTCAATGTGCATCGTTTAGGAAAATCGTGTTATTTCGATTCCCACTTGCCCGATGTGAAGTCACTCCTATTTCAAAATAGTTAACGGGTTAATAAAGAGAGTTCCAGGTTCACTGCTACTGTCAAGATGAAGAGTCAAGCTTTTGCCTTGATTCATTAAAGTTATGCAGATAGAATCCTACAATAATATTTCTTTTCCATAAAAAATAAGATTCGTCATATGTAGTACCATTATTTAACCAATTTTAGCTCCTTTTGTTACATCTTGTTATCTCGTCCAGCTATTTTTAAATAAGAGCTTCCAAATGCAAGAGAAAGGCTTATTAGATTACACTCCCAACGTTTCCGTACTTTATAGTAAAACAATTTATTTTAAAGCTTCAACGTTATCTTATCTTTTCCCCTCAATCTAAATGCGTAGTTCACTTACTAATGACATCTTTTCTCTATCCACGCTACTCTAAAATTTGACGTAACTAATAGATATTTCAGAAATTATTTGATGCATTAGCTCTCTTCCTAAAGTTTTCCCCGAGGACAATCGTGATTATCAAACAATCACTGCTGAAATCGAAATGGAAACGTTGCTCTGAATTTGAAGTGGTCTAAACTAGACGAAGTAACTTGCAAAATTGAACATGCATGGTCCTCTTGTGATTAGGTCTGGGGGGATATTGACAGTAGTTTTGCAAAATCATTGTGTAAGGCGTTACAAAAGACAGCATTTTGAATATTAAGAAGAATAAAACGGAATGGTTACGTAGGGGAGGGTGGCCCAAAGCAGGAGGTTTTCGAAGAACGCTCGAAAATTGTGCTTTTTGGATTTTTATCGTAACAATTTCTGTTTTATTTCCTGGCAGGGTTCTTGAACTTCTAAATAAAAAGTTATTTTTTGTTATTTCAAACCCAATATTTATTTATTAACAAACTTTACAAACATTTGAAAAACCCGCTTTGTCCTACCAGGGAGAACAAAGCGGGTAAGCTTAACTAATTGTGATTTCGTATATTTGCCAATCAAATATGAAGTTATAAATGATTAAAATAAATGACTAACTACCTGCCATTATACAAAAAATGTATATAAAACAGTTGTACTTATCCAATTTAAAGTCAACGCCATTGTTTATAAAACGTAAAGAAATAACTGATTAAATTAATAGGCTAAGTAATTGCCATCCTAAAAAATAAGTTTTTAAAGTTATACTTATCCTATTGAAATAGAAAATCTAAGTCAGCACACGAGCCAAGAAATTATAAATAAATTTATGATTAAATCCTATACCCGATTTGCCCGACCCGGTTTGCCCGAAGGCACGTTTTTTATTTCAATAATTATAACCTTAAATTTAAAAAATAAACAAACGAAATGACTATCGCAGTTTGTAGGTAGATAGTGTCAGAATAACGTATCATTATTGACAATTAAAAAAATACGCTGGTCACTAGTTACAAAACTTTATTTTTTATTTCAGAAATGTATTTTTTTTTTTTTTAATTTTAAGCCTGGTTTCGCCATACCGCTTCGCTGCTGCTTCGTTGGGACTGATTAAAACTCAGGGGTGTTCATGTAAACACCACATTCGTATGCATCGCCGCTTACACACCATGGGGGGGGGCATACGATGGTCTACCTGCTTTGGGCCACCCTCCCCTATATTTTATGCATTTCTTTCTGATTTCTTTATTCCAAATTCTTCATTCTGATTCTTAATTTCTGCTCAATTGCATTCATAATTGCTTTCATTAATACGGCAAGACCTGTATGCATTCATGCATTTTGTTTTTATTCATTTTTTTTTTCCTGTTGAAGTTTGCGGATTCCTACTTTTAACATTTGCGAGTTGTTACGAAAACGGGTTACTGCATCTGGATACTTTACTCATATTCCATTCCTCAGTAATACTTTCGTTATTTTTAGAAGCATGATATGGCAGATATACTGAGTAATGCCTATTTCATGAAAGAAAAAATAAACTAAATTCAAGGTTTAGTATCAAAAAGCATTTTTTTTAAAAAATCAACTGAAATATACAATTAATTTGATAAAATTAAAAATATAAACACTCAAATTGAGATGAAAAGGTCATATTACTATAGATCAACTATACTATACGTTTAAAGATTACTATAGATGTAAAGAAATATGCAGTTATCTTTGAGTATAAAGAGATTTTCAAAACCTTCACCACAAATACAATTTTTTTTTTTACATTATACAACTTATATGAAATGGATACATGTTAAAGTATCCTTTTTTGCAGCAAAAATATGTTATTTGTTAAAGCAAATTACCTCACTTGCTTTGAAATAAGTGTAAAAGAAGTGTTTTATGTTTTATTTAGAATGCGAATATTTTGGTCGAAAAAAACGAACCGCAAAAATTTACTTTAACATGAAAATTATTCATTATTGTATTTTCTCAATATGTTACCATGGAAATTTCTTTCAGAAAAAAAACTATTATGCCTCTACCCTTGGTCCATTTATTTTCCTTAAAGCTGCATATCTATGAATGATTCAAAAGAAAATTTTGATGCAAATCTTGAGTGCATCAGATATACTTATACATTATTTATCTATTTTCAACGCACGTAGGATTAATCAACAGCAGAAAATGGAAGTAAACTGGCGAGCGAAATCATTAATATTTTTTGGCGTGTAGAAAGAGAAATTTAACGATCGATTTAACTTTACTGCTTCTGCAGTGCAACTAAGCGAGTGCAATGCACTAATTTAGCCATACCGTTAGCGAGACAGCATTGCAATGCGATTGCATGTCACTGGTCTTTCTTAGCATTGGTAACTAAAAAATAGATGGTCTGAAAACACGTATCAGGATATGTGGCTAGATATTTTCATGTACTGGTTTATATTTTAGTTATAGTTCAGATAGATAAATGCAGAATAAGGTATTATTGTTGCGATTATTTTCCCATGTCAATTCCGCATTTTAAATTCTTAATAATAACCTTAAATTTAATACCTTGAGTGCAGATCAAATACTTCCAGTTATTTGTTCAATTCTTAAATGTTTGCATAAATGTGTCATTCTCTTAATAAGTGATATGATACTTTTCTGAGATTTGTGGGAAAAAAGTATTTTGAACTCTCTATATGAGTATCTGGTAAATTATAATTCGTGTCACATTTTTAAAACACTGCGTCTTGAAAATTCCAAGTTTGAGTAGCAAGTGAAAGCAAAATTATACTTTTACTAATCGGTAGTGTATCGAATCATACGTAAGAAAACTAATATGATAGTTAATGATACTTACAAATAATTATTGTTTGTAATTACAAACAATAATTATTTATATAATTATATAATCATATTCATCATAGTAATTATTATAATTATTGTTTGTAATAACACACAGAGTAACAGCATAAGTTATGCTTTTACTCTGTGTAATATGATTCCTCGCTCGAATATATATGCAAATATTTCTCCAATGAAATCATCCTTGGAAAAACTGAGCTATTAAATATTTTTAAAACAAAATTCTTTTGATGAGTGATTACATTCATAAAGGTACATACTATTTAAGGGAATGCGTAGTCGTTTCTGCAGGTGAGTACCTTAATGCTTGTTTTGGTGTTTTCAGTGCACAATGCATTCATGTTTTTTATTTTACATTAAACAGCGAAGATTAGACATAAAAATTGTACTCTATAGTAATATATTCACAAATTTCTAATACAGTTATTTAAAATGTAGCATTTTCGAGAAAGGAAAAATACTCTTAAAAATAACTGGATCGTTCATTTTTTACCCATAAAATGAAAAATAATTTTTAATAAAAGATTTGCTTTCAAATGCTAAGCAATGCTAACGTAAGCGATAATGTTATTTTCCTTAGCTTATTTGCGTAGTAGTTCTAATTGTTTGTCACTTTAATGCGCAATACACATTCATGGCTAACTACTCAGAGTTCAATTTAAATTAAATATGTAAATCATATTTTGCGATGCAAGTTTATGCTCGATTTTGTTAAAATTATCATACATTCTTTTAGGTAGTTTGAGAAAGGAAAAACAATAAAGAAATAACTACTCTTTAAATGGTATCCTTAGAAAAATTTCTCACTAATGTTCACACTTTTTAAAGTAAGTAATGGCAACCTAAACGCATATGCATTTTTTCTTAATGCATTTTCTAATTGTACCACTTCGATATGCTTATGCGTACTTGAATGCAGAGTTTTCCATTTTAAGCGAATAATTCCTATTCGTGGCTAATTATATCAGAATCGACTTAAAATAAATAAGTAGAAAATTTTGGACTATAGTTATTCGCTAATTCACACTGAAAACATCATAAAAATTGTAATTACTATTAGAAAGCCAAACAGCATGAATAAAATCGGTTCAGTTCCCTGCTTGAACTTAAAAGAGAAAAAAAGTCCATTGAACGTGTTCAGTTTCAAGATAGTAAGCACATTCTAAATATGTGCTTGTAATTTTCTTCTTTACTGCATAATTATTGACTCACACACACACACACATACGCAATTGCACGCATGGCTTTCCAATTTAATGTGCAATACATTATTGCTATTAAAAACTCATACATCATGTAGGAAGAGAAAACTCCGAAAGCGAAATTTAGTTTGAACTGTGCAGTTCCGAGAATTTGAACTCTGACCTTTCGTGTGTCTTGTCAATGTTATCCTCTAACTCTCAGATATCGAACACAACGAGCCGTAAGAGTCGGAGAGCGAGGGCAGAACTAGTTTTGATTTCACTCCCTAGAATTTACAGAGGCAAACGAGGAATCGAGAGACGGGATTTAATCTCAAAAGTAGAAATTTACGAAAGTTGCCAATTGAAATATTTGCTGTTATAAAGAACTGAGCATTTTCTCTTACGTTTGAAATCAAATAAGACAGATGTTTAATGTTTCACGGCATGTTAGTTATTTTGCTTTTATGTTAACATACTTTACGTTTTGTTTGTAATTATTTCTTAATGGTGTATAGAAACTCTTTATGTCCTTATTATTATGTGCTTCGGAGTCCTTAAATGAACATTGACTTACATATAAAAAACACCATTCCAAAATTGAATAAAATTTCGAAATTTAGAGCGAAACAATAATAAATGAATTTTAATGATGGAAAGTTTAAGCTTACAATCGTCTTCAAAAAAAGGCCAAATTTATCTTTCAGTTAAAACTCTACACAAGAATAAACATGCATCATATGATGCTCTTTATTGCAAATTCTGAAAGTTCCTCCCCCCCTCGAAAAACTTTTTGATTCGTCATTTTAATTGTTTACGATATTAAGTAAGCATGCTCAGTAATTGTTTCGATAAAAGTTATTACATTCAGCAATTAATTAAAGTACCGCAATAAAAAAAGTATACGAAAATGGTTCTGAAGTATTTTTTTTTCAATAATTCCAAGTTTAACATAAATAAAAACCCTTTTTTTTTTCGTGCATGCCTTTCATGTAACCGAACACAATAGGCAACAGTACTATCCTTCAGATCTCTACAAGTCAAGTCATAAATCATATGTTTCCCTTGATACTAAATTCGCACATTCTAGCTCTGTTAGGAACTTCAAAATCAATCACTGAGATGCCCACTCTGCAGTACCAAATATTTTTCAAGGTTATTCCCAAGACAGAGTGACATTTAAACTACACACTATCGTGTGATTTGCTACATTTGCAGTAAATAGTTCAACTTATCAATGGAACATGATAGTTCTTTAGTTTTGTCCCACGTTAAATCTAACTTATCGTCAAACACAACATTGATCATCAGCATTGAATTGTAAAATATATTGACTGCTATAGAAAGAGGGGACTTTATCAGTTTGTTTTTTTTTTTTTTTTTTAAATGTTCTGAATATACATTTAACGATATAGAATGTCTAAAGAAACTATTTTTACGCACACACACTCATACACATATATATGTGTGTGTGTGTACATATATATATATATATATATATATATATATATATATATATATATATATATATATATATATATATATATATATATATATATATATATATATATTGACTTTTTTTTTTTTTTGAAGAAACACAACTTTACAGTTAGTTTGAAATTTTCACCTTTTTAATGCTACTTTGCCTTAATTTGTCCTATTTTTATAGTGTCATCTTTAAATGTATGAAAACATTTAAATGAAGCAGAATACTTTTTTTTTCTGTTTCAGATTCAGAAACCTATTTAAGGAAATAGCTTAAGTTTACGTAAACTGAGTTCTATAATCAGTGTTCCGAAATACAATATGAGATTGTGATGTGCATATAGCACTTGCTTTTTTGCAAGATATAATCTTCTTCCGCATTGTTCTTTCAATGTTTGAAGAGAAACCATTTTCCTTATGTTTCGCTTGTTTATTATAACTATTTCCTACTCTTTTATGCATTACTTTTTAACTAGTGTAACTATTACTCTTTCCAGTAGTTATGATACCTTGCTTTTGCTCAATAAGTTGCATACTTTTTATTCTTCGTTTTGCTTATATATTGTCCAATACACACTTTTTTCATGTTACTTTTTTCTCTAAAAGGTCTAATATTCATTACTTGAATGATTCATTCTCCCTTGTTGCATAGCTTTGTTTATGCATTGGAATCTCGATTAGCAGCAGGAATCGGGATCGGATCTTTTACGGTAAATCGAAAATTCCGGACAAAAAAGGATCTTTTAAAGTATCTGTTGGGAGACAGCAGAAATTTTAACTTTACATTTAAACTTATACACATTTATAAAACAAAAATGTTACTCAATGTTTTTTTTTTTTTAATTTTATTGTGGGGCTCGCCTCCTGTTTGCTGACGTTCACCAACTCCCGAAGATTGATTCGTAATCTAGGGGGGTAGATTGCATATTTCTCTCACACTTTGTAGGTGGCGCCACCGCCGCATTTTTTACATGACCGCATGAAAATCTAATCATTTGCATATCACAGCATCTTCTTCCCGCCGTGTAAATTTCAATATTCATATATATATATATATATATATATATTAAATTTAAGATATAATTATATACAGGAGTCCCTCGTACAATACAGTACTTGTACAACACGGTTTCGATATTATACGGTACAAAATTTGCGACTATTATTGCACGGATTCGATATTACACGGTACAAAACTTGAATTTAATACCACACGGTTTTGATATTAAACGAACTTTAAAGGATTGCATTTTTATTTTATTCAATACACTGTTAAAAATTGATAAATTAACACACAGACAGGCGCGCAAAGATTTTAATTACATAGATGTAGCGGCTTAAGTTTCAAATGACAATGAACATAAGGTATCCCAATGTTGCCAAAAATACGAAAAATTAGTGCTTTAGCGTTCTTTGGAAACTCTAATGAGCAACCTCTAGCAAAAACCAAACAAACCATAATTGAATCGATTATTGTAGAAAGGGCATGAGTCCAACTAATGCAACTTTTCAGGAATCAATAAAAAGTGATTATTTCATTCTGTAATGAACTAAATTCTACGAAAATTTTTATGACTAATCTAGTCACAAGTAGGATCATTGCGTCACCTTAAATTACGCTTCATTTCGTCTCTTAAACTATTTTTTTTTTCTATTCGGACTTATGCCCTTTCTGCAATAAATATCCTGAAAAACTAGTTTACAGTGATGAAAATGTAAATCAAGTGAAACATATTTGTTTCAAACTGATTTATGATAGTAAAAATTATTACTAAGTGACAAAAAACAATTAATGAAGTCCGTATTCATAAATTCATTATCTTAAGAAAATACATCATGTATTTTCCTCTTTCTCTCGTCTTGTTTTAGTGAAATAATAATGTCTGGCGAAAAAAAAATACGAAAACTAACGAAATGAGATAAAAAGCATGTATATAAAACTAGATTCATATTCATATTCATCAAAGACATCCTCCATGGAAATCTTTTGTTCTATCCTTCTCTTGTCTAGTTTTGTGTACCAAGTTCGATGTACATATTAGCATGACTATGTTCAAAATTGCACTGAATAATCATCTTGATATTTGTTATTTCTTTCAACAATATGAAAATTTTCGCTTTTATACTCAATATTGGCAAAAGTAGTTCGGCCGACAAGCGTTACTTGGCAATATTCTCTTGAAAACCGTCTATAAAATAGCTAACCTGAAACCGTTCCTTTGATGTTCCATTGAATATTTGAAAATCATGAATATTGATAATTGAAAACATTTGTCGCTCAGTAGAATCTTTTTCCAAAATCTCAATTTGGGAGATAAGTCCTTTAAAAAAAAAGGATGGCCACCTGTTTAAGCAGTTACAGAGTTAATCGTTTTTAACAGATTTGACGATAAATCTTGATGTAACTTCAGGATTTCACTTATACGAGATTGGATTTCACATGGTCATAATCGGTCATATCTATTGAACATTCGCTTTACTGTCCCAAGATCCCGGTCGCAAAGGACAAACGAATGTCCTCTCAGAGGAAAGTCATCAGCAATCTTGTTAAATTTCTTCAGTGTTATTTCTAAGAAAAGTCTCTTGTTCTTATTTTGACCAGCGTACATATCACTGAAAGCATACAGTTTTTTCTCAGTTCCCAGAGTGATTTTAATAAAACCCCTGAGAAATTAGCAAATTTCATTCGGATTCTATGATTTCGAATCATCCTCCCCCCCTTAACCCCCGAATTGACGAATCTACCATTAGCGAAATTATGTTAAATCAAAGGAGTTATTTGTTTTTACTTCATTACGCCAAAAAATCAAGTTTTTCCTTGATCTTGCCATTGCGTCTTACTATTTCTTCCTTCGCGTTTAGTGCATGAAAAAGGGGATAGAAAGGGCATAAATCCAGGACTTACGCCCTTTCTGCGTTAAACAAAAAATGTGACCCCTAAATAAAGTGCTTTGTTTTACAAGAATTTACTTCCCTGCTACACTAGTCGATGTCTCTACATACAAGCATGGGAAAACTACAGCTAACTTAATTTTGAAAAACAAATGTGACCTATGTCCTTTCTGCAATAATCGATTCAATTCAGAATGCCACCTGCATGGGAAGGAAGGTGTGAATATTTTTATATATTTGGTGTGAAAAATAATTCTTTCGAGGGGAATCATTAATATTGAATTTTTCAACGAGAACTCGTAGGTGGAAACT
This sequence comes from Uloborus diversus, assembly GCF_026930045.1. Lineage (NCBI taxonomy): Eukaryota > Metazoa > Arthropoda > Arachnida > Araneae > Uloboridae > Uloborus > Uloborus diversus. Next base: position 21,633,986 of record NC_072740.1, on the reverse strand, counting down.
CCATTCTTCCGAGTTTTGATCATTTGACAACTTGAAACGCGATGACTTGGAAAAGGTTTCCATTCAAATTTTCAAAGAAAACGAGAAAATAAATTACAACTTAACATTGCAAAAAAGTGGTTAATGTAGACACACGTCTCTTATTTCACTGCAAAATTCCTATTCTACGACAATAGGTACCGTCACTCTACCACCATTTCCAACCGTTTAAAAAATGCTGAACATTTTTTTTGACAAACATCAAAACAACACTTTGTTTCTCTCAAGAGCAAAAAACAATGCATTTACGGATTACTATTCCTAAAAGAAAGAAAGTTAAATACAAAATAGTTTTGCATATCAAAAGCTTAGTCTCACGTCCATTTCTTTATGCAGCAGCGTTAAGTATTGTCACGACACTTTGGGTAAAATGTTGCATCCTCTGACACAAATAAAAGGCTCCATTTCTCAATCGCGACATTGCTTAAAGAGTTGCTGTTTAGAATTACAAATAATGGCATCGCCCTTCCGTTCTGCGTTCCTGAATTAAAGATACCTTTGTGTTGTTTTATTCCTGAACGAAATGTTTTGGCCGCAGGAGTTTTCTTTGTAACATTCGAGCCTTTTACTGCATTTGGTAATCAAGTTGCACCCTACGTTGTCATAGCGATAACTATTGTTGCGTGTTTGAAATAAATGAAAGTAGAGATCTACAATAACGGGAAACATTCTAAACGTGTTTGAAAATTAGAGCAATAAATTTCCTGAGTGATTTTCTAACAAAGATCTGCAATAGAATTTAACCTGTTTAACTTGCATGAAAGTGCACTATGATTTGAACCCTGTTAGTCCTAAAATTATATATACATAAATATAAGTTTTGATAGTAAAAATTTATCGAACTACTTCTTGATTTTAAGCACAGTGATTACAGAACTAAAGCAAATGGTACTGCAAATCAACCACACTTCATTGACCTTTCTGTAACAAGTGAAATAAGTATGGCGTTTCAATTTCAAATAAAATACTATAACGTAGAAGTGCATTTTTTAGGATTAATATTTTTTTAATCTTTATTATTCCGAAATCTGTTTTTAAAATCACCTTCAAACTTAATTCAGTTTATAAAGCTTAATTTTAATGAAGAAACATTCAAAACTCCTCATGATCACTGCCTCTCGTATACCGCGGTATTTGCCAAATTTTGAATCAAAATAAAATTTGAAATGCAATTAAATAGCTTAAACTTAAAAATTAAAGTGATATTTTCAGTTTTAATTTAAAGTTTTCAAGAAAAAAAAACTTTCAAAGTGATGTTCAATCTTTGAGATATGAAGTAACTGAAATTTAAACAAAACTGTACACGTGTGTAGAGAAAAGCAACAAGCTCTGTGAAAAATATTTTAATCTTTATATTATAGGATATACCAAAACCTCTTTTTGTGCGGTGGAAAGGGACCGCATAAAAAAATTGCATAAAAAAGTTCGTTCGTTTTATAAATAACTTCGTCCGTTTTATAAATACTATCGTCAGTTGAGTCCCAATCTAATTGAAATTTTCATACATCGCACAAAAAAGTTCGCACAAAAAAAGTCGCACAAAAAAAGGTTTGGGTGTATTAGTACAAACTTGTAGTAATTTTTTTTGCAAAGAAAAGCTACTAAACATCAAATCAACAGCTTAAGTATGTAAACTCCTTCCAATTACCACATGTGACCATTTTTCCAGCGAACGACCAAACATAGTGCGCTATTTATATGATCGATTTATTTTTAATGACACGCATGTAGGTTAGCACGGTAACAAAATGGAAAATGTAAATATATCTTCACTCCAAGACTACCATGATATTTCTCTGCAGAAAATCATTCAAATTGTTTTGGGGTATTCGATTACTTGGAATTTGTCTACTTCGGTGTTGTTGATTTTTTTTTCTTTTTTTTTTTTTTTTTTTTTTTCGCTGCCTAGACGATTACATTAACATAAAATCAAAGTTTTTTCATGTTTTCTTTCCATAATGATTGTAAAACATGTCCTTGCACTCACAGATACTTTTGTGTTGTGAATTTCGTGTGTTACGCCGTAAAAATAACAACAGGAACTTTGCATTTGAATTTCAGTTCTTAGTTTACTGTTAGTAATAGTTTACTATTACTAACAGTAAACTAGTAATACTTTACTATTAGTAATAGTTTACACTTTCCGTACTATTTCATATCGTTGTATTGATATTCACTGTAATAAATTTTATGTTTTATTGTCATATATTTGCTGTTATTCAGAAATATTTCCCGAAAATATTGATATAGTAGAAGAATGTGGGGCAAAGGGAAATAGTTAAGATCATTTTTAAAATTAACATTGTTTTGAAAATTACGGTACATAAAGAAAGAAGACTGTATTTTATAATATAACTTCCATTAAATGATTAATTTTTCAGAAACAATATTTATATAATATTTTCAGCCTCAATAAATGACTGACCAAAACTGACCGTTACTGAGCAAAAAAAAATTAAATATTGCAAATGGAAATCTTTACAACTTCCCACTAATATTATATTAAACTTTTCAATCTTACTAATGTTATTATGAGTCACACATTTAGTTCATAGTTCGAGCAAAATCATTTGAAACTGTTGACAAATAATGTTCAAATTTGAGCCGTATCTTCCGCTCAGGCTACGAATAATTCAAAACAAATCTTTAAAAATAATCAATAATTTCCAATCTTTTTATTTAAAATTTTATAATAAAGTAATTTCTGTCAGTAGTACCTTCTGCAATATACCATGTTACTAAAAAAGATCTCAAACATTTATTGAAAAATTTAAAGTAGATAAAAAAAAACACAGAAAACATCTTTAGCTCATGTTAATATGAATAAATAAGTGATTACTAGGATTAATTAAATGCTGGGTTAACGATAAAAATGTTACCCCTGACAATCATGTACTAGATACCACGTGACACATTGCCGTCCTATTGCTTTGATCAAAACTACATATTATAATAGAAACGCAATCTTCTTTTTAACTGCAAAGCTCAAAATGTAATAGATTGAGTGAGTTTCAGGGAGTCTACATTGTTTAAGAATTTATCTATTTCTTCCACCACATAGAAATATAATGGCCATATGCCAAACAGAGGATAATAAGGACGTCCTTTCCGATTAAAAAAATCTTGATAAAAATACAAGGTATCACACCGAAATCGGACTTGTCATGTGTGCCACAATTTGCGATTGGTCAGTTAGGCATTCTGTAAATTGTAACGCGGCTGTGCTCTTTTGGCAGGTATTGTATTAGAGTTTTTTAACGGAAAACTCAAAATTTTAGAAGGTTTCCTCCCCCCTATTCTTTTTTACTTTTGCATCATTGTTGAGTTACTTATAACGCTGATATTTTCAGTGCGTCATATCATCAACTAAGTTAAAGGCTTTTTAAATGCTCAAATATTACTAACGTAGATTTAAATGTATTGATCTACTTGTAATCTAAAAACATAATGTAAAAATCTACTCGTGCTACGATTAGCATTTTGAAACAACAAACTCAATGGCTCAAGAGTATCTTTGAAGGGTTATTGGGTTATTTTTTTATTCATTTATTTATTTATTTATTTATTGCCTTACACTGATAACCCGTAAGAAAAAAAATGAGTATTTGTTCCTCTGATTTGTATCGTACTTTGAAAATAAACGTGCGTCACAATTAATAAAAACAATACATTTTAAAAATAACACGAAAGTTTACAACGCAAAAATTTCTTCCGATTTTATGCCAAATTTTCTGAAGTAATGTAGCTAAGAGCAACTAACACACTTTATCTTTCATTCTTCAAGAAAGGATGTAACTGATTTTCAGTTTTTCTGTAAATTTAAACGTAATTTGTTAGAATTTTGCTTTGTGCTAAATTTAAACTTTTTTTCCACAACGTCAATTTTCTGCGCTTGTAAATATTTTCATTAGTCCAAACAATGATGGGCAAGTTTCAGAATTTTTCATTACAAACGAAGAGCACCCATAAAGTTTTTATTGGAAAATAGTTTAAGCAGACCTATTTACGTTGTCTGAAGTAAAGAGCAAACGGGGCAAAGCTTTATTTCCCGAAATTCTTTTACCCGTTGCAATGGAAAATACATATTTTATACTTAAGCTTTATCATCTAAAGTACCCTGATAAGGGCTCTATAAAAAGGGATTTCTGTGATATATGGGCCATATTCGACACGATGATCTCATATTCGAAGTTCTGCACTTTAGAAGTTGAAGTTGTATAGAAAAATGGAAGATTCCTACTGATGTAGAAAACTATGTTTTCTCAGAAACTGAGAAATTGAAATTATTGATTTTTTTTATTTGCAATTTAAAAGTGGTAGATTTTGTAAGCCTTAACTTTTGGCTGTAACTTTTTATTAGTTTTAACTATTTACCATATCAATAACCGTTATTCATTGTTTGAGTAAGAAATATTGATAATTAAGATGTGAGTATTTAAACGAGTTTAAAACTTCTGGAGGACATTTTAATTACTCCTTATGGGGATTATATCCCAAATAAAATCAAAAAAAGGAGAAGGTAGAATCCATCTTAATTCAACAAGGGGCGTAACATGATATTCTCCGATTTTTTGAATATAACGCATGTTAAAATTCATGAAAAAAATAAGAAATACTTTTTTTTTTTTTTTTTTTTTTTTTTTTTTGCTCAAAAAAATTCCTGGACCGAGATACAGGCTGCCAAAGATGGTGTCCTTTCATGATTTCTCACTTGGGATTTTCAACAACTTTAAAGTACACTTTCTCAGGAAGGCTATAACATATTTTGTTGCAGTTCGTTTTTTTAAAAGGATATTTTTTTCTTGTTAAAAAAAATATGCAATATTTTGAAATATGTGCTTTAGTTTTTTTTAGTCTTTTGAAAACACAAGTTTTTTTTAGTCTTTTAAAAACACAAGTTTTTTTTTCTTTTATTTTCTCAAAAATTTTCATTTTTTTACAGTTTATTAGTATACCACTGAGCGCTACGTTTCCTGAAAGGGAGAGCTTCCAATTTTTCGTTTAAGAGATTTTAGAGGCATTTGAAAAAATGGGGGGTTTTTAAGGAACTCTTTACGTAATGGCAGATCGGCAAATTCAGAAAAAAAAAATTTCGCTACAAGTGGCCAGAAAACACTTTTGATTAAGTTATATAGTGAAATTTTCATTTTGAGTCGCCATTTTATTCAGGATATTGAATTTAGTGAGAATAAGATGGCATTGCGCTTAACGATTCTTTTGGCGCTACGCTGAAAGGTCGCGTGGGGAAATGCAGCTAATCGGCTGGAGACTGCGTTCTTGTTTTCATAAAAAATGAAATTATTGGATAAAGTGGAGACTCAAAATGAAAATTTCGCTATATAACTTAATTAAAAGTATTTTCTGGCCACTTATTGCGATTTTTTTTTTTTGGAATTTTTAGGTCTGCCATTACGTAAAGAGTTCCTCATAAAACCCCATTTTTTCAAATGCCTCTAAAATCTCTTAAACGAAAAAGTGGAAGCTCTACTTTTCAGGGAACGTAATGCTCAGTGGTACTAATAAACTAAAAAAAAAGGAAATTTTTGAAATTGGGATTTTTGAGAAAAATCGAAAAAAAAAAATTTTAAACTTTTTTTTTCAAAAGACTGTGGAAAAAACCTAAAGCGCATATTTTAAAATGTTGCGTATTTTTTTAAACAAGAAAAAATATTCTTTTAAATAAAACAAACCGCAACAAAATATGTGTTCTACCGTTCCTGAGATAATGTACTTTAAAGATTTTGACGAAAATCTCAAGTAAGAAATCGTGAAATGACCGCCATCTATGGTGGCCTGTATCTCGGCCAAGGAATTTTTTTCGTCAAAATAAAACAAAAAACATATTTCTTAATTTTTTAATGAATTTAAACATATGTTAAATTCAAATAAATCGGATACCATCATGTTACGCCCCTCGTTGAATTGAGATGGATTATTCCAGAAGCATTTTTACATAAAAATGTATTTCTCTAAAATAAAAAATCAGCGTGGTGATCTTTTACTATTCTGTGTCGATGACATTTTAAAGCAAATTTAAAAAATAATATTTACTCGGTATACCATACTTTGTTTATCTTCTAAATACCGTATCTTGTCTTACATTTAGTTTTCTTTTTCTTTCCAGGTTTTTTTACAATTAATTTATAACTTTGCAAAGCTAAATTCTCTTCAAACTCTCATCACTGTTAAGCAATAAGTGCAAAGTGTAGGAAAACCCAAGTGTATTCTTCGAATTAATCTTGCAATATTTTCTTTTACTTTTCTGCACAAAAAAAAAACACTTCTTTTTTTTCTTACTTCTTGCAGTAGTTTCCTCAAACAGTTTTGGGAATATAGAGAAAATTGAAGAACTTTTAAATCAATATTTGATCGTTAAAAAGAAGTTGAAACTTGATTTTAGTACAGTATTCTTATTAGGTATTCTATGAGATCACGTTATCGCGAAATACTTTAATGAAAACTAAAAAGTAAAGCCTAGTGATATTACTCCACGTAGTGTATTTCGATAAAGTAAAAAAATATATAGATTTTTTTAATGAGATTTAAAATGATGCATTACTTTTAAAAGTTAAAAGAAAGAATAATTGAATATAATTTATAACTAGTCACACTTTTTTTATTATTTTTTTCTACAATTGTGCATCTACTTTAAATATAAAAATGGCTCAATTTGCAAACTTTAGAAAGACCTAGAATAAAATTAGAAGTATAAAAACAGAATTCCAACTACAAATACAATTTCTATGTCTGGATATGTTTCACTGCCACTTATTTTGCATTGTATCGTGCTTTTGATCAAACCAATTAATAGGTTTAAGTACTTGTACTAACTCTTATTTAATTTTCTAACAACAAAAAATATTTTAAGACGCTTATTAATATCAATTTGCGCACTTAATAACAAATGAAAAAGTGAAACATTAAATTGCATCAATGCTTTAAAAAAAAGAAATTAAAAAAAAAAAAAAACACACACACACACACACACAACTTCTAGATGGGCACAACAAATAAACAATCACTGTGTTTCTCCTTAAAAAAAACTACTTACCAAATCGTATTAAGCTAATAATTTCCTTTCTCCCGTGCTCAGAGCCATTTTTACTTCTTATATTAAATTCAATTCCATCCATTATACTCCAATTTTAGATCCACTTGCACTTTTATTCTTATTTTTCTAGCTGCGTTGTCTGTCTCATTAAATTCAAATCTAATAAGTATGTAATTTATTTTTGCTACAGTGCGTGAGCCAGCAATAAGCATGGTAAACGCCTTTACCGTGATTTTGCGCTGAGCACTAGATCAGGATAATAAGAGCTAGTTATCACGTATCTGTTTCGCTGTTTTATGAGGCAACAGGGAGGCAATTCAAAATGTTTGAAGAAAGGATCAGCAAACTAAATGCTGATTTTAAGAAAAATCGGCCGTTTTGAAGCGAGAGATAATTCTTTTACATTTACATGGAAGTGTGTTTAGACTCTCATCCTTTAACTGGATTTGAATTTGTTGGTAGTAAACTCTATACATTTTTTTTTTTCAGTTTTTTAAAAATCTAGTTTTTAGTTAACTTTACCTAATTTTTTTTTAAAGAACGTTAAGCTTTTTGGAAAATTCTTGACTCGTTTTAAGAAGTAAAAGATTTTTGAACCTACCCCACTTTTCATAAACACACTTTTTTTTAATTTGCATGCAACTAAAAACATTATCGGTCACCTTTTTTGTGTAAAAGTGCCTTCCTTACTTTTGTGTAAATCCTACTCCATTTTTAATTAAAAAAAATACTTTCTTAATTAAACTTCATTCGATAAGAAAATATTTTTTCGTTAATTAAACTATCAATTGTAAGAAACTAAACTTTCCGTTAAGTAAACTCCCTTCTCTAAGAATCTAGTGTGTGCATATTAAATTAGCTTCTTCATTTTAACAGGCTCGTCATTTAGGGTGGTCATGAGGGGGCAGTTACCCTCTCCTATTGGCTATGAGAAATTGATGTTTTCTCTATTTACAATAATGAAAGTTTATTTGTGTGTGTTCCTTGTAAAAATCCAGTTATCAGAGGATTTTTCCCAAACTTGGCACAGAGGTCCTTAGATCAGTGCCCCATCCGCATTGCCAGCTTGCAATTGACAAATTGTATTAAACATTTAAAACCAAAATGTGCCTTATATTTACTGAATAAGTATTGCAGTGAACATCAGTAGATCTTAATTGAAACTTAAAATGTTAATTACAAAACTCTATCATTTTATAATAAAAAAATAATTTTTGCTAAACCACAAAATACCGCAATATGTGTATCAAATTTTCAAAATGACTAATAATATTATATTCTTTAATCCTTAATAGTTTTTTTTTTTTTTTTTTTTTTTTTTTTTTTTTTTTTTTTTTTTGACTGGAATCAACAATATGTTAAAGAAATTAGTTAAAATATTTTTAAATAGGTGGCGCTACAAACTGCAAGTGTTTTAGCATTTCGCAAATTAAACTACAGTACTCTCGATTATCCGCGGAGTTGGGTGGCACAGGTACCGTGGATGACGAAAATCACGAATAACTGGAAAAAAGGTCTAAAATGAGGCATAAAGATAAAAATTGCCTTTTGCAAAAAAAAAAAAAGAAAAAAATGATTCTATTGTACCTTAAACGCGATACAGTGAAAATAGGTGCGGTATTAATAAGTATTGCTAATGTATGCAATGGCTTTAGAAGATCCATAACACTGGCATACATTTAAACTATTGCTAAAACGATGATGTAAAAAATGCATGTAAATGAGATTGCTCATTATTGCAAACGGATTATACTCACACGCGAACAAAGCATGCAAACAGATTGACTGCAACAGGTCAAACTAGGTTATACCAAAAAGACAATGAAGAGGAGGATATTGTTTTCAAGACTAGCCCGATCACTCGTTTACGCGCGTACGTAATGCAGATTTCAGTAAGTACAGTGATCTAAAAATCAGTAAGTAGTATAGATCTAAAGCAGTAACTAGTGTATATCTAAATATCAGGTTTCAACGTTTTAGATTTCGGTGACCTTTGAAGGTTTGATGTCATTATAGAGAGGAAGAAAGAAGTAATGAATATCTAAAAATAGATTTTGCACTTATTAAGTCAAAATGTGAGCATTTTTATCTCCTTTCAGTTAGTCATAGCCATTTTTTTCGTAAGTGTGTTTAAAAAAATGTCGGGACACGTGACAGTTTCACCAAACATTTCTTTTTGTCATTCAGATTGTGTTCTCTTAGTTATTTTCATTCAAATTTTATACGTTTACTCGTTTGAGTTTTTAAAGTACTCTTAGTATGATTCCTTAATGCACCTGCTAATTTCAATTTTCAGTACACATTTCGTCAATTTTTTCCATTTATTATTTAGAGCAAGTGAACATTTATTCAATGTTAGATTTCCCAGAAGTTTAAGTGATTTAGAAAAGATTAATTAAACTCCTGGGAAACCTAACATGAAGGTATGTCATTCAAATATAGGTCTTGTTAATAAGAATAAAATGGATACATTTAATAGAATTTCAAATGGTCTGTTACTATTTGGAAATAACCTACTTCTAAAAGGGAGATTTTGATAAATGGTCGATCGCAGGAGAATGTAAAATGAAGTTGAACATTTTTTGCTTCAGACTCTGACAAATTGAGTCTTAAATAAGTAATTTTTTTCTGATGAGTCCGATTTTTTGACTCATCTTTCTTTATTCAGAAAAGGATCAACAATTACGGGTAGCCTTTTTTGTATTACATGGTCCAGCATCGTTATTTCAAACAGCAATGTTGAAAAACATTTGGCCAAGTATGCATCATCTTCACAGTCAAGGAAGTTTGGGCGCCCCAGATTAAACGCCAACGTTCGGGCACAGTCGAATGAGCGCGAGTGTTTTTTGGACACAAGAATATCTGGTGCCCGGTTTTATGCTACGGGGACTATTTGGGGCCATTTTAATCGTTTTTAACTAAATTATATTTTCATCAGTGGGGAAGAGATTTTCGTTTTGCTTTAATTCATGCATACTTTCACTTAACTATTTTCCTTCGAGGAATGGGATGGTTTTGTTTTGTTCTATAACTTGAATACGTAATTTAGTTAAGTTCTGTTTTTTTCGCGGGGAGGAAGGATACTTATATATTTAAATTATAATGCCAATTAAAATCTTTTTCTGCGGCTAGCCAAGATGCACTATGGTTTTTTTTTAAATAATTGTGTGCGTATTTAAACTAAATTCTTTGCTTTGAGGATTTTTGTTTCATTGCAATTAAATATATCGTCGCCTCAGAGCAACACTGAGACATCTAATTCCAGGAATAACACTAAGGTGTCCTACTGTTGCTCTGAGGTGACGATATGTTTTATTTTAAATTATGTTTTCTTCAGAGAGAATATTTACATTTTCCGAATTATAAAGAGTATTTAAGTTAAATTCTTTTTCTACGGGAAGAGCGGGATTTAGTTTTATTTTAATCGCAATAGCAAATCTTTTAGTTAAAGAATTTTCTTCGGGAGGGCGGGGAATGGAGCGGGATGATATTTCTTCAGGGTATTTTCGCTTTACTGTAATTAATTGTGGATTTTAAATTATTTTTTCTTCCGGGAGGGGGGGGGAGAGCGGGAAGATATGTTTTTCTCATTGTATATTTCATTTTAATTAAGTTCGATTTTTATAAGGGAAGCATTTACATTTTTCGTATTATGATGCATATTTGAAATAAATTATTTTTCTAGGGGGAGTGTGATTTAAAGATATATATTATTCATTTATATATCATAGCTTCATATTATACATTTGTTTATACAGGGTCCATAGCGGGATGACTGATAACGTGAGGTTTTGCTTACCGAATATTACAGGAAGACACAGTATTTAATTCAAAAAAAACCAATTACTATGTGAATATTTTGCACAATTTTTTTTTTTTTTTCAAAACTGCTCAGCAAGTTTCATATTAAAAAAATATGATTTGGTTATTTACAAAAAGATAATCGCTTCGTTAACGTAATTTACAAATTCCAAATTGTTAGTGCACCAAAACAGCAGTAGTCCATCTCTAAGCAAGAATTATTTGTCTGAAGTGTCCGTAATTTAAACGTAAAAAACTACTCTTTGCTACTTTTTTCAAACAAACCTGACCTTGTAGGTTATAAAAAAGTGGCAGAACGACAAGAAATGATTATATTTTAAGCACCTACACGTAATGCTCCTCCTAATGTAAACTTCATTAAAATCTGAAAATGGCACTTTGGAAAGTAACATTTCAAAATTTCTCGCAAACATAGCTCTCGAATTTGCAGCAATACATTATCCGCAACATCTCTCCTTGAAGAAAATAATTAATGACACATTTTTCTTCACAAATGTCAAGATAAAACATCAGCACCATTCTTAAAAGTTGTTTCAGAAGAAAATATAGCCTATTAATACAGCACCAATGGCTCTTACTTTACGTTACTTCCAATATCTCATTTCAAAAGATTCTAACTGCAATTTCATCATTCATCGTGAAGAAAAACGCGTCTTAAATCTTGACATCAGTTCCTTGAACATTAAAAATCCTGAGACTGCAATTTCTTTCGGTAACATACTTTCGATTTCGTCCGATCCCATCTTCCTCAAAGATTCATAGTCTAAAGAGAGAAATCTTTTCTAAATACCATAAAAAGTGCTATTTTGGTTCTGATGTTCTTTTTTTCTCTCCTCTAAACTGGCATTAGCGAGGAAGAGGGGGAATGAAAGAAAAGTTTCCTGGGACAATGATTATCGACTTCTTGCATCTGTGGGCAGCTGGATAACGATTAAAATGGGCGTTTCTATTGTCTCACCATGAGGATGAATGAATGAGGCATCTCCAAATCGGAACATTTAGGATTTAAACTCTCGAATGAATATCAACAACCAAATTTCACCGACGTACTGAAACATCGATAATTATCTCCAAGCAATTTATGTAATATAAAATCTATAAATTTTGTAAAATGTATTGTTCATATTAATTTTCTGTCTTCAAAACTAGTTAGGGAAAATGTGTTTGATAGATTTTTACGTCCTCTGCAATTCAGTGTCATTAATAACTAAATTATGTATTTAAAAGTATTTTCCGTTTTTTATCGTTAGTCATTATAAAATGGTTTTAACATATATTGAATAATTTAATTTCAGATTTAGGATTTATCTGAATTTGTTATTATTTAGATATGAATCCTTTATTATAATTATCTGGTTTTAAATAATTAGCTAGAACATGCACCTTACTCTAAGAAGTGATATTATTAGCTATTTCTGTAAAGTAAAAAAAATCATTTGGAATTTCTTTCATTTTGTCTTGACATAAGAGAAGTTCTTGTACGTTAGACTTCTACGAATTCAGGCTTTATTAATTTTATTTTGTTACAAAGTACTTTTAAGCATAAGTTTAGATAGATTAATGACAGACGTAACATTATTTTTCTATTTCTTTTGAATTGGAAGTCATTATATTAATTTATTTATCTATATCATAATTATAAGAAATTCCTTTTCCATACTGTAACTAGCCAATGGATCATTTAACTTTTTATAGTGTAGTATCGAATTTTCATCCTAAATGTACGCTAATATTTCAGAATAATTTTGCAGAAAACCAATCTCCTCAATTACTAAATCGCATGACACATTAGTCCTTACTACAATTCAATAATATTATTTCCTCCTCTCAGTGTCTCATTGAATAGTTTCTCTAACTCCTGCAAATCCAAAATTATTTTTATAAGGATTGCACTGCTCTTAAAATTCTACCCAATGTAGAACAAGTTCCTGAAGCCGTTAGTAACTGAAATTACCGCAGACTAGAGAAACAACTTAACGCAGCCCCATTAGAAAGGAGAAAAGAGAAGCAACTTTTTTCAGAGGCTAATTGTCATAGAAGTGTCTTTCACTGCTCTCACGACAAAAATATTGTCAAAGGAGTTGAATGAAGTAGATTAAGTTCCGTTTTGTCAACCGAGATCTGACTTAACTCTTAGAATGTTTGATATTGTTTATCGGTATTTCGGGAGAAATTCTTGCTATTATCATCATTAACCGAAGACATCAGCCGGAAATTTTCTCTTCGTCAGTCTCGTGAGTCAAATTGGACCCTTTCCAATTCCTCACAGACAACTAAAATAGTAACATTCACTTAGATGAACAGCTTCTGGCAATTTCCATGTGGTCAGTAAAATAAAACCGGTCCTGATAGGTATGAGTCAAACCATATTGATAATATGTATCCACTCTTACGCATTAACCCATACATCAATCACTTAAGCTCGGAGAATACTCTCACAACAGTAATCCTGAAAAATGACGTATATCAGTAGGAGTCTTGATCTAATTTTGCCTTTTAATGACTCAGAATTTCATTCTTTTTAGCTATATTGGGTGACTGTATCACCAGTAAAATGTACAGTTTCAAGGAAAAGTCATATTTTTTTTAGAAAAGCAATAATCAGTCACTAAGCTACAGATAATGTTGATCCTCTACCCCGCTGCCTTCATTTATTGAATTTTTTTTTTTTTTTTTGCGACCCACATTTACTGCCTCCCGGCATTAAAACGTACAACAGCAAGAATTTTCCCTGGTGGTTAGAGCTTCTAATGTGAAACTGTAATAGCAAATCAGCTTTGAGGGAAAAAAAACAAAAGACATTCAATCAAAAAAAAGTAAAAACGACATAAAAAGACATTTAATCAATAAACGAGAAAATCTTGCTATAAATTAGTCACTTAGATACAGGTAATTGCAACCTACAATTAAATATGCTTAACATTCACCAACTTCATCTCATTAAATATTCTTGAAAGATTGTTTCACTTTGTAACGAACACCTGCAAAAATTATTGTACATTTTCTGTGTTCAATTTCTAATTGGTGAAGGAGATGTGAATCTGATGTACAAGAGCGGTATCAAGAGAACGAACGCTATTTAATAAACAAATTAGAAAAATCCCTAAATGTCACTAAAATACAGGTATGTAAAATACCTGTATTTATAAAGTCTTATATGTATTTTTAAAAAGCTATTTAATGTTTTTTATATAATTCTTTTTTATTTTAATTCTTATCTCATCAAGCTTTTATCCCATTTGTACAATATTTTCAAAAGGTATGTAGGGGGCGCTACACCGAGAAATAAAAATCACGTAAGTAATGAGACGGAAATGGCAAAGAATCCCAGGTGCGTCGCAAGAGAAGTTTTGAGGGAAAACCGCCAGAATCTTTGGTTTTAACAATATTGCAAATTCTGATGTGACAGTTTATATCCATATAAGAACTATTACAGTGAAATTCCGTTACAACAAATACCAATACAACGAAATTTCCGTTTCAACAAAATATATTTTCAGTCCTGAATTAACTGACATTACATTATTTGAATTCCATTACAACGAAATTCTCGTTACAATGAACAGAATTTGCGGTCCCTTGAAGTTTGTCGTTACGGAAATTCACTGTATTACCAAGCCCTCTGCAAACCGGAAGGTAAATTCTGGCTGCGTAATTGCCTGGCGTAAAGTTCAAAATCGTCTAAATCTTCTAAGTACCACAAAGCGTAGAAGTGTAATAACCTTGCAAAAAACATCTTTGAGATAATGATTAAATTTTAAAAAAATTATGTTTAAAGCTGAAGCAATTAAATTTTCTTTTTCAGTGAAAGATTTTATAAACACCTTGTACTTTTATTGATTTCATCGTAAGATATAGTAAGGCTATGATAACTAGGTGCTTTGTCTTGAAAGAGATTGTTTCTGCCTGGAGAGAAAGAGTAGGAATTCTTATATTGGCACAAAGCCAATAACTATCACATAATGTACTGGTAAAATAAAGTGGCTATTCTCTCCTCCTGTTTCAGCAAACAGCAATGTTTAACTCTTCCTTTATCAGACGACATCTTATGTCGAGTCCGACTGTAAACTACCTGCATTTTTCTGATAATATTGTTTTAAGATGGTTATACGCTATAACTCACTTTTAGGGAATTTCTCCAGGTGTTACATTTTCAACTTTTAAAATGCATAACTGCAATAGTTATTTGGTGAATAGAAAACACGACATTAAAAAAGCAAACGAGACAGATCCTGGAAAGTATTAGTTGCTACAATACCAGTAATGTGGCACCACTTTTAAGTATTTTCCTCAATATGTACTCAAATATATCATACGTAGTTCTGATTTCGGCAGTTTATGTGTTCAGCCAAGTAAGTGACAATAAAAACTACGCGCAGTTACGTACGATGTTTTTGGAAGTTTTTCTGAGTGGGCAATGCGTAAGATCCTTACAAGTAGAACCACGACCGTCGGTATCGTAGTAACTAACAATTTTCAGGATATTTCTCCTTTGCATTGAGAAAACAAATTAGAGGTCTATTAAAGTACTGTAAAACATGAATCACATTTTCGGCTTTATAATCAGTATCAAGAACCTCAAAATGTCTTCCAAAAACATTACTAACAGAGATTGGACTTATTTTTCCAGAAAAAAAAATCTTAAGACATGGCTCTTATATTTGTATCGAAGTCGCTAAATAGGAGGGCGGGGTCCAAAATATACTCGATTGAAACATTGCGTATAATTCTATACTTCAATAGCGTAAGTCTCGGTGTATCAGACAAGATCTACAAAATGTTCATGCACCTGTTAAATATTACAGCTATATTGGGACAACTTCATACATGTACACCGAATTTAATACAGAAATTGAAAACTAATGCGCTATTTAAAGAATGACCAACGACTACCAGAAAATCGCATAAGCGTTTCATGGCTAACTATAGAGAAGCATTGAAATATCTATTTTTATACAGGGTGTCCCAAAACGACAGCATAAAGTCTCCACGGCTAGATTCCTTGTTGGGAGTACATAAAAAGTGCCCAAAGAAGCGTTCCTGTACGATCCATAGTTTACGAGAAAAATACGAAAAACAAAGTATGACGTCACTGCCGGTGCAAAAAAAAAAAAAAACTTTATTGAACATATCAACAGCAGTATACGAATAACAACAAATACGTGTAATGACGTTTAAACATTGTCAAAGATATGCAAGTACTGTTGTTGATATGTCCTATAAAGTGTATTTTACTTGCACCGGCAGTGACGCCATACTTTGCCTTTCGTATTTTTCTCGCAAACTATGGATCGTACAGGAACACTTCTTTGGGCAGTTTTTGTGTACTTCCAACGAGGAATCTAGCTGTACTGAGTTTATGCGATCGTTTTGGGACACCCTGTATTTTGCTATATTTCAATCGCGTATATCTCGAAAACGGTAAAAATGCAAAACATTATACCTCCACCTTCGGATTCAGCGCAATCGATATAATATATATATATATATAATATATGTATTAGTATATGTAATAATATTATGTGTATAATATTATATATATATATATATAATGTGTGTGTGTATATATATGAGCCATTATTCATTTTTTGCGTGAAAAATATGTTTATACCGTCCCCTCGCTAGCATGTTTAGAACTGTAAGTTCCAGACAGTGTGTGACAGCTTTTTCTTTATATCTTTATTACTATTTACTTGTTGAGGTAACATACTCATTTACAGTAATTATGTTTCCTTAAGATAGAGTAACCGCTTCTGTAAACATTAATATCAAAATGCCTTAAGGCTTTCGTGACAAAATAAGACAAGTTTAATTAAGAGTTTGCGATATTTACTCAAAATCCACTCCACTTTTCTGAAGCAAGGCATTTTCCCATCATCTTTCGAGAACTTTCGATTACGCAACATATTAAATAATATGCTTGCTTTTTATTTGAAGTGATTAATTATCAAATCACGTGTTTAGATCAATGATAAAGAACTCGCAGTGTTAGAATAATTCATTGAAAGTGAACTGTGTTAAGCTGTTGACGTAGGTAGAGTAATTAATATTATGATCATTCTTCGTTGGTGGCACCATAAATTCTTGCTCCAATATTCATAAAAGTCAAATAAATCACTTTTGCTTCGCAGCAAATGTAACAAGTTGTTTATGATCTGTTGGTAATTTGATCCTCTGTCATAATTTTGTTATCGTCGTTTTTTATTCACCACGGTGAAATTTTGATGTACCAGGTGATCAGAAGTGAATCTGTAAAAAAATTAATAATTGTCGGAATAATGTATATAGATATGTAAAAATGTACACCCATGCTTGAAATCGCATGGGGTTTTATTGTAGCTACGAAAGAAAAAATTATGTAGAGATATTGACGTTGGATGTTATTTTTTGCATCCTTATTCATGTCGGTCGATCGCGGTAGACTGTCGACTTCAGGTATGTCCAGAACCAACAATGACACAGAGTGAGATCCGGTGAGCTGGGAGGTCAAGCATGACGAAAGTGGCAGCTCATCAAGCGATTATCACCAAAGGACGCACAAAAGACATCTTTCACACGTCTAGCAGTATGAGGTTGAGCATCATCTTGACTGAAAACCCTGCGCATAAATATTTTTTCGTGGTTACAATAAAGCCCCATGTCATTTCAAGCATTTGTTTCCACTTTTACCTATCTACAAACATTATTCAGTGTATTATTAATTTTTCAAACGTACTCGTATAATCATTTTTTATATTCCGGATTATGATGCATTATGTATCCGTATTAGTGAAGTTTATATATTTAAGGTAAAATAATTTGGATTTTATCTAATTTACAAAATTATATATTTTAAAAATTATACATATTTTTTTTAAATTTTATATATATATATATATATATATATATATATATATATATATATATATATATATATATATATATATATATATTATTTTATAATTTTTATTTTAATTGTATTTTTTAATTTATTTTTTTTTATCTTAAAAATTTTAAAAGTTATATATATTTTTAAGTTTTTTCACTTTTACGAGTAACAGTAATGATCAGTTACACGGTAGTATTTAATTGGTAACTATATGACATGACTGTTACATTTTGAATTTAGGAAAAATATTAATGATAAAGAAAGCGAATAATAAAGATTGCTTTTTTTCGTAGTAAAAGCAAGAGTTTCTCATTTGATATATATAGTAAAAATTAATGTTTTAAAAATTAATGAACCCGTGAACTTATGAGTAAGTATATTGTAATAATTAATAAAAGTGAAAGAAAGCATTAAAATTACAAATTGTGTAAAAAAACATAAATTTATTGTTTAAATTTCGTCCACAAATAGTGATTTGTCACGTCTGTGTATTGTCACTCCTTACTGTTTTC
The DNA here is from genome assembly GCF_026930045.1 of Uloborus diversus. Classification (NCBI taxonomy): domain Eukaryota; kingdom Metazoa; phylum Arthropoda; class Arachnida; order Araneae; family Uloboridae; genus Uloborus; species Uloborus diversus. The sequence goes on along the minus strand of NC_072740.1, from coordinate 21,615,694 downwards.
CAAGTTTTCAAGGTTATAATTATTTTTAACAAAACGTTAAATAATTTCAATAAATAAAATTTTTGACTGAAAATTTTTTACAGACACTGGGGAAAAAACTGTATTATAAACTTCAATGTTCTTTTAATTTCAAAAGCAAATGCTTGTATCTAGAGTAACAGGTCACGTCTCGTGAGTAGAAATAAAAATTTCATTAAATTCACGCAGAAGCGGCACTTAGGTTTATCAATTTCGTCTCTTAGAGTGTTTTTTTTCCCTTGAAGCTTGTGGCGTAAATAGAATTGACGCCATAAGATTATATTATTAAATAAATCATTTTGTCTTTAGATTTAAGCGGTAATGATTTGTTTGACGATTTTGAAAACGAAGATTTAAATGCATCTGTGTCTTAGGAATAGAAAATATGCTTTTGTCACGTCTGAGCACAGTATGTCCACAGACTCAACACTCTCCACAGATGTGATGATAAAGAACAAATGACTAAAATTGACAACGTGGCTAAGATTTAAGTAGCAACTTTGAACGATAAGCTGAAATAGTAATTTTGCGTACTTTAAATTTTACTATTACGTATTCAGAGTTCAAATCTCTTAGCTGCTTGTTTTGTAGTAAAAGGTCATTTTCGACTGTCTGTCTTGATTGTTAAAAGCAAAGTGATGTGACAACATAAAAATAAAAAATAAATAAATAAAAAAGCTGCTACATTAGATTAATGTATAGATTCACCAATTTAGCAATTTCAAGATGAAACAGGTAATAAGCATCTTGATGTAAAATGTCTATAAAAAATCTATTTGAGCTGTGCAAGTAATGTAATTGTGATAAATAGAAATGAATATATATTGTAAGGTATGAACAATGGATGAGCAAAAAAGTAGCAGATAAATCTTTAGATGTGGTTAAATTGGCAGAAGTAATTATCAAAGAGGAAATTACTTCGCTTAACGTGACTTAGTTTTGAAATATATCAGGAAAGTCGCATGTAGTGATTATTAAAAATCATTTCTATGTAACAAACAGTCTCACGTCTGTGTACATCATTCGTTTTATGTTTAAATAACTAATTTGTGTTCATAATCTGAACCACTACAAGAGTGCTTCTAATTAAGCTAAGATCTCTCTTTAAAATAATTATGAACTTGATTTAAGATACTTCAGAATGATCTATTTATAGGTCGCTTAGGGGTGACAGATAAATAATTATCATTGTTTTACGTTATTGTGTTTATCATAATTAATTAACAGTTTGCTGCCTTTAAATAACAATAGCTGTATTGTCTTGTAAAGAAATAATGTTGTTCTTTAATTTAAAAAATAGATCTGTTTTCTGTATTACTCCTTAAATGAATACTGACTCTCTTAATGAATTAGTTATAATAGAAGTTAATATTTAGAAAGAATGAATAACATGGGATTAACGATTAATTATAATTAAATACCGCATTAATCATCAAAAGTCAATCGCTTACAAATAGTGATTGCAATACCGGACCAAAAACGCACTTCCGGTATTCGATATTTTTAAAACGTGATACCGCAATATCGGAATTGGAAATATCGCAAAAAAAGGGACAAAAGTAAATTGCTTCGGTGCCAAATTTCAAAGTTTTAAGCAGAAATTACATAACTTAGGAAACTTTATTGTGTATGATATAAAATGCAGGACCGCAGCTCTTAGAATATGTCAATAATAGTAAGAAACACGATGCATCTATTGAATTGTCTCTAAATCTGGAACTCATTTTAGTGCACAAATTTTCTGCAGTTTGAAACAACTTTCTGAATTCACGCTGGTCAGTGTAACTGTTAGTACTGCGCAATACACATCTTCTAATTACCTCTTATATTACTCGACTATTAGACTTTTGCAATGAATTCGGTCTCTTGTGTGCTACTTTTGGACACATTAGGGTAGACCAGGGCACATTTACGAGGATTTTTTTAATGAATTTTCTAATTTTTATTTTTGAACCGAGGAAATTTTGGACATTATAGTTTTATGAAGCAGTTAATGAAGTCGAAATTCGTATATCCAGTTGTTGCTCAGCTTGTGTTTTTAACCGTAAAAAAATGTTTTCTCAGTCCAAGTCAGTTGTGTTCGTGTCCCCCCGAACAAAAAGCAAGTTTACGCATCGATTGGGCACGTTTACGCATACTGAAAATGATACCAAGGAGTAAGTGAAATAGATATTTAACCAAATTTAAATATTTTATTTCTCTTAAAACACTTTAAAAATAAGAAATCTCAAATCTTTACTAATAATAAAGCTGAAAGTCTCTCTGTCCGGAGGATGTCTGTAGGATGTCTGTGACGCGCATAGCGCCTAGATCGTTGGGCCGATTTTCATGAAATTTGGCACAAAGTTAGTTTGTAGCATGGGGGTGTGCACCTCGAAGCGATTTTTCGAAAATTCGATGTGGTTCTTTTTCTATTCCAATTTTAAGAAAAAAACTATGATAAATTACGAAATTATCATAACGTGGAACCGTAACATGGGCACAAGCCAATTGGCGAGATACGAAATTATCATAACGTGGAACTGTAACGTGGGCACAAGCCAGTTGGCGAGAAAATTCACCTACATTATTTGTAAATAAACAGGCGATCCAAAAGACCTTTTAAATTTTCTATTACGGGCAAAGCCGTGCGGGTGCCACTAGTAATTAATAAAAGAACATTATATTTGTAGTCGTAAAATCATAGGACTTATTGCTAATTAAAAACAGAAACTATTTAGTCATCCTCTTTCACTGTTAGATTTTACCAACAAAAATAAAGTATTTCTTTTCGCATACTTGTCAAGGGACTGCGTTTTGACATCTAAGACATGGAACCCTGTCTTGTTCTTTTTTCGATTGGTTGTCTGCTTTCAAACAATAAATGCAAACACAATTTTCTACTTCGTAAACCGAATCGTTCATTTATTTCTTTTTTACAGAGTGTACTAACTTTTTCCCTGTAGCAGGTTTTGGTTTCATACTTTTTTCTTTGATGTCTTCTATATCTGCTTCAAAAGAAACTTGTAAATTTTAAAGTAATTTCTACTTTTTGTTTTCTTCTGCCCATTTTGTTTTTGTTTTTTTTTCTTTGTAGCTACTAACTGCTCTTGTCTGAGAGCTTCTTTAATCGAAGTATCAGATAGGATTCTGAGCATCCTTTTTTTTTTTTCCTTTCCCGGTTCTTAAGCTTTAGTCCTACTTTTTCAAATGGTCTCAGTTAGGGTAATACACATGTAATGATGTGGAAGGCCTACTGGGAAAAATACTTAGATTATCGATAAACCTTTTCATTATTTCGACATCTAACGTGGTTCTGTTAGTGTCATGAACTCAATGGTCTAAATATCTTAAAAATAAAGAAAATGTATTACAGGCTGAATAGTGTATTAAGTTAAAGCTGAAGAGTCATTCAGACAACACTATATGATTGTAAGCTATAAGATACGAATCTTTTACTTAGTTTAAAATGAATGGTGATTTTTAAAACTAAATAACCTGAAAATACTATAGATTTGAAACAGCACAGAGCGAAAAAAAGCGTCCGGGGCCCGTTTAGAAGTAAAACAGAGTAGTAAGACACAGTAAGAAAGTGCGTAAACGAGCCCCGTCGGCAAGTTTGGATTTATTTTTAACGTGCAAAAAAAAATAGATAACTTTTCTGTGCATACAAATACAACTCTCAAAAAAGGATAAAATTTTGCTTTTTTTATATATTTAATTGTTTTTAACAAAGTATTATTCCTTAAGCTTCAAAACGTTCAACACAAAATTTACTCGGCTTGGTAGAAAACAGATTTTCTTATCCGCTTGCTAAACCGAAGCTCGACTGATGCTTAAAAACTTGTGAGAATATTTGCTAAGGGGCAGCATCAATCTGGTATGACTGTTGGCTTTCCAGTTATAACTCGTTTTTGAAAAAGGGCTCTGCGTAAACGTAATAGTTCCGATTCGTTAACGTGCCCCTGTCCACCCTATTTTATGTGTGTATTTCTTTTGTACTGTGAGTAGCATTCTTTTCTTTTTATTTATTGTAAAATGTAATTTATCTTCGAAAGCCCATTCCTTTCCAATATTAACACTGTCTTCAACGATTTCCTCTTGGTGAAGATAGGCTTGTATTTGCTCTTTATTAACCCTCTAGTTTGAAATTTACGATGAATTTAACCAACTTTGATCTTGTTAGTTTCTTCTATTCGTTTTTGTTTTCTTATCGAGTTTCTTTATTTTCATTAAAATCACTGATGATATTTTTCAGATCACTATGCTTTTTCTCTATTGACCAATTTCAAGGGACACTAAATATTATATCACTAAGTATACAGCTAACTAGTGAGATAGGACTATACACACCAATACCGGAAACAACATAAAAGGTGTTTCTAGAAATTCAATAGAAATAGAGACAATTACTTTAAAAATATATCATTAAGTATTGCTGCATTTGACGCTTGTAATAAATTAATAACAGTACAAATAAGTTTGCATTTATAATTGAAATTAACTTTTACAAAAGAACAGGTGGATGAACAAAGAAGTGAAAAATCAGTAGATTTTTTTCGTACTGTCTCATCGAAAAGAAATGCACATTAAAAATCACAGAAGTAGCTAATAAGTCAAACTGAAAACCAATTATAGACTTTATTATTTTCAACTAATACGAAAAGTACTGGTATTTTCCCTCGGAAATATACCGGTATTATGAAATTGCAAAATTGCTCTAAATACCGAAAACCGGTATTGCAGTCACTACTTATCAATAAAAAACTATTTTACAGATAATATGTGGCTTAAAATTATGTGGTAAAAAATAACCTTTTATAAGTTAACGTTGGAACAAAAGCAATTTCCCAATTTTGACAAACGAAGTTCATATTATATTATTTCTTGTTATTTCAAATATTGTATGATGTCATTAAACTGACTGTAAACGGTTGAATTAAGAATCAAAGCTTCTGCAATTACTTTTAAGTCAACACAAAAATGCCTGGCACAGACGGATATTATTTTACTAGCAAAAACCACACAACGCTTGACAAAGCCTCTTTTTACTCTCAGCGTCACACTTACACACAAATGAAGAACACATTATTCATTTTACTGAAATTGTCATATCAATTTTTAGACATAAGCAAATAAATAATTATTCGTAGAAAAAGACACTATACGAAAAATTTTCAGAAGTTTTAATGTCATTCTTATTTCTAAATATGCACTATAAAAACAATTCAGAAACGTTCCTGGAAAATAATGAGCAGCTGATGTGTCCAATTTCTGTCAGTAACATATCTTGCAAAAAATAGGAATGTTGTTCACTAAAAGTCAGTAACCTTACTGAAATTATCCTAGAATCTTTCTGAAGGATTTAGTTACTTACCCTGTTAAGACTCAGTCGAGAGAAAACTTACAAAGGTTTAATATAATAGCTTGGCGCCTTCCTGATCTTCCAAAAAAGCTCCAGAAGCATTATTGCAACTAGAGCCAACGCTAAGACAGAATTGCAAGCACCAAGCAACTCACTTGCTTGCAATTCTTGCAAAGCTGCGAAATCGAGAGACTTATTCGCTTCCTTTAGAGCTTAATTAGTCTGGATGGGCCGTAATCGAACTGAATCAGAAACACTTAATATATACGCTCAGTTATTTTTTAAACTGGGAGCTAAATATATTTTTCACAGCAGCGAGAAGTCTGCATTCATGCAACTTGTAGCAATTCAGGAAATTTTTTTTGACAATGATACTTGATTTTCTCAGAAAGTGGATAAAATCCATTAAAATCCCGAAAAGGTTACACTAAAATAATCAATAACGTTTCGGAATTTTTTTACAGTGTAACACAATTCAGCAAATTAAATAATTTATTCCTTTCCGCTTCATATTAAATTTATTTATAAGAATAAAATATTAACATTTGATGCGTCAAGGAAAAATAGTCTTTTGCAGAATCAAAACAAACTCCTAGCATTAAAAGAATCAATATTGAATTGAAGCATCAAATTTCAGTAAAATCACACAGCATACTTACTTCATTAATTATTCTCCATTTCCACAACCCAAGGATCTAGTATTACCGTATTCTATACTTTGATAATAGGAATTTAATAATGAAATACCATTCCGGTTTCAGATTTAAGCTCCTCCAATGTATCCACAATGCGGAAATTTATTCTGCTCATTATGAGAAATTCCTTAATTACTAACTACTTCATATAAGTTTGCTACAAAAATCCTTCTTCGCTTTCAAACTTAATTAATTTTCTCCGTTCTTCTAATGCGACTTTTGTTTTCAGTCTGATCTGTTTCATCTTCTAGATTTCGTGCCGTGGATCTGGTCAAACTGTTGCCTATTATCTACGGATAGTTTTTCAATTCTTTTCTTTCCCAACTTCAATACTTCGAACTATCAGTTCTTATTTACTGCTTATTATTTTAGGTATACTGCTCTTGACGTTGAATTCAATGTTTACACACACTTATTTTAATCGCAATAGCAAATCTTTTAGTTAAAGAATTTTCTTCGGGGGGGCGGGGAATGGAGTTTTTCAATTCTTTTCTTTCCCAACTTCAATACTTCGAACTATCAGTTCTTATTTACTGCTTATTATTTTAGGTATACTGCTCTTGACGTTGAATTCAATGTTTACACACACTTATTTTAATCGCAATAGCAAATCTTTTAGTTAAAGAATTTTCTTCGGGGGGGCGGGGAATGGAGCGGGATGATATTTCTTCAGGGTATTTTCGCTTTACTGTAATTAATTGTGGATTTTAAATTATTTTTTCTTCCGGGAGGGGGGGGAGAGCGGGAAGATATGTTTTTCTCATTGTATATTTCATTTTAATTAAGTTCGATTTTTATAAGGGAAGCATTTACATTTTTCGTATTATGATGCATATTTGAAATAAATTATTTTTCTAGGGGGAGTGTGATTTAAAGATATATATTATTCATTTATATATCATAGCTTCATATTATACATTTGTTTATACAGGGTCCATAGCGGGATGACTGATAACGTGAGGTTTTGCTTACCGAATATTACAGGAAGACACAGTATTTAATTCAAAAAAAAACCAATTACTATGTGAATATTTTGCACAATTTTTTTTTTTTTTTTTCAAAACTGCTCAGCAAGTTTCATATTAAAAAAATATGATTTGGTTATTTACAAAAAGATAATCGCTTCGTTAAACTTACAAAGGTTTAATATAATAGCTTGGCGCCTTCCTGATCTTCCAAAAAAGCTCCAGAAGCATTATTGCAACTAGAGCCAACGCTAAGACAGAATTGCAAGCACCAAGCAACTCACTTGCTTGCAATTCTTGCAAAGCTGCGAAATCGAGAGACTTATTCGCTTCCTTTAGAGCTTAATTAGTCTGGATGGGCCGTAATCGAACTGAATCAGAAACACTTAATATATACGCTCAGTTATTTTTTAAACTGGGAGCTAAATATATTTTTCACAGCAGCGAGAAGTCTGCATTCATGCAACTTGTAGCAATTCAGGAAATTTTTTTTGACAATGATACTTGATTTTCTCAGAAAGTGGATAAAATCCATTAAAATCCCGAAAAGGTTACACTAAAATAATCAATAACGTTTCGGAATTTTTTTACAGTGTAACACAATTCAGCAAATTAAATAATTTATTCCTTTCCGCTTCATATTAAATTTATTTATAAGAATAAAATATTAACATTTGATGCGTCAAGGAAAAATAGTCTTTTGCAGAATCAAAACAAACTCCTAGCATTAAAAGAATCAATATTGAATTGAAGCATCAAATTTCAGTAAAATCACACAGCATACTTACTTCATTAATTATTCTCCATTTCCACAACCCAAGGATCTAGTATTACCGTATTCTATACTTTGATAATAGGAATTTAATAATGAAATACCATTCCGGTTTCAGATTTAAGCTCCTCCAATGTATCCACAATGCGGAAATTTATTCTGCTCATTATGAGAAATTCCTTAATTACTAACTACTTCATATAAGTTTGCTACAAAAATCCTTCTTCGCTTTCAAACTTAATTAATTTTCTCCGTTCTTCTAATGCGACTTTTGTTTTCAGTCTGATCTGTTTCATCTTCTAGATTTCGTGCCGTGGATCTGGTCAAACTGTTGCCTATTATCTACGGATAGTTTTTCAATTCTTTTCTTTCCCAACTTCAATACTTCGAACTATCAGTTCTTATTTACTGCTTATTATTTTAGGTATACTGCTCTTGACGTTGAATTCAATGTTTACACACACTTATTTTAATCGCAATAGCAAATCTTTTAGTTAAAGAATTTTCTTCGGGGGGGCGGGGAATGGAGTTTTTCAATTCTTTTCTTTCCCAACTTCAATACTTCGAACTATCAGTTCTTATTTACTGCTTATTATTTTAGGTATACTGCTCTTGACGTTGAATTCAATGTTTACACACACTTATTTTAATCGCAATAGCAAATCTTTTAGTTAAAGAATTTTCTTCGGGGGGGCGGGGAATGGAGCGGGATGATATTTCTTCAGGGTATTTTCGCTTTACTGTAATTAATTGTGGATTTTAAATTATTTTTTCTTCCGGGAGGGGGGGGAGAGCGGGAAGATATGTTTTTCTCATTGTATATTTCATTTTAATTAAGTTCGATTTTTATAAGGGAAGCATTTACATTTTTCGTATTATGATGCATATTTGAAATAAATTATTTTTCTAGGGGGAGTGTGATTTAAAGATATATATTATTCATTTATATATCATAGCTTCATATTATACATTTGTTTATACAGGGTCCATAGCGGGATGACTGATAACGTGAGGTTTTGCTTACCGAATATTACAGGAAGACACAGTATTTAATTCAAAAAAAAACCAATTACTATGTGAATATTTTGCACAATTTTTTTTTTTTTTTTTTCAAAACTGCTCAGCAAGTTTCATATTAAAAAAATATGATTTGGTTATTTACAAAAAGATAATCGCTTCGTTAAACTTACAAAGGTTTAATATAATAGCTTGGCGCCTTCCTGATCTTCCAAAAAAGCTCCAGAAGCATTATTGCAACTAGAGCCAACGCTAAGACAGAATTGCAAGCACCAAGCAACTCACTTGCTTGCAATTCTTGCAAAGCTGCGAAATCGAGAGACTTATTCGCTTCCTTTAGAGCTTAATTAGTCTGGATGGGCCGTAATCGAACTGAATCAGAAACACTTAATATATACGCTCAGTTATTTTTTAAACTGGGAGCTAAATATATTTTTCACAGCAGCGAGAAGTCTGCATTCATGCAACTTGTAGCAATTCAGGAAATTTTTTTTGACAATGATACTTGATTTTCTCAGAAAGTGGATAAAATCCATTAAAATCCCGAAAAGGTTACACTAAAATAATCAATAACGTTTCGGAATTTTTTTACAGTGTAACACAATTCAGCAAATTAAATAATTTATTCCTTTCCGCTTCATATTAAATTTATTTATAAGAATAAAATATTAACATTTGATGCGTCAAGGAAAAATAGTCTTTTGCAGAATCAAAACAAACTCCTAGCATTAAAAGAATCAATATTGAATTGAAGCATCAAATTTCAGTAAAATCACACAGCATACTTACTTCATTAATTATTCTCCATTTCCACAACCCAAGGATCTAGTATTACCGTATTCTATACTTTGATAATAGGAATTTAATAATGAAATACCATTCCGGTTTCAGATTTAAGCTCCTCCAATGTATCCACAATGCGGAAATTTATTCTGCTCATTATGAGAAATTCCTTAATTACTAACTACTTCATATAAGTTTGCTACAAAAATCCTTCTTCGCTTTCAAACTTAATTAATTTTCTCCGTTCTTCTAATGCGACTTTTGTTTTCAGTCTGATCTGTTTCATCTTCTAGATTTCGTGCCGTGGATCTGGTCAAACTGTTGCCTATTATCTACGGATAGTTTTTCAATTCTTTTCTTTCCCAACTTCAATACTTCGAACTATCAGTTCTTATTTACTGCTTATTATTTTAGGTATACTGCTCTTGACGTTGAATTCAATGTTTACACTACGTTTATGTTAACTTTATCCAAAAAAAATAGAAACATTTTTTGAATTATTTGGGATCAAAAATCATTTACTTCCACTTTCGCTTCTTTTTAGAACAGAAAACTTCGTCTGAACTTGCAATCAAAAATTCAAATTGCTTTTCAACTTCTGTAAATCTTACCCTGGCTTTAAAAACACTTTCAAAAGCCTGAAAATATTCTCTAAAAGTCAAAAACACGTTTTGACGCAAGAAAATATTTTCTAAACTTCAAAAACATCGTTTAATATCGGAAAATGTTATGCAACTTTCTAAAAAATCGTTAAACTTCTTTAATCTAGTTTAAACTCGACTCAAACTATTTAACACTAAAAATCATTCAGAAGAGATAAAATAGAGGGAGTAAAGACTCATTCGTGAAACAAAGACACCAAGTCACGTGATAGATTTTAAAGCAAAGCATTGGAGGAAATCAGGTTTCTTTCGCTCGTTTCACGCAAAACGTGTCAACCATTCGTCGTTTTTAAGTCACGTGACTTGAGATCTTTGCCCAAGCGTTTGCTAAGCCAATGATTGAACTTGCTCCTTCCATTTATAATTCCTGCTCTAAGCTATAAATAGAACCTCCTTTTCATGTGAAAATTTTCACTGCATCAGCAATTGAATTTTTCTTAACGCATTTTTAATATAGCATATGTCTTTCAATATGATTGAAAACTTCTCACAAAATTTCGCTGGCATTATCCACAACATATTTTTAAGCTTTCCCGACGTCGCAAACTGGTTTAATATTTATTTAATCAGAGACTGAAACAAGAGTATTAAAACCAATTACTGGAATTTTGAAAGCGTATGCTCTCCTCGGGGAAGGTGTTCAAACATCATCGGACGAAGTTGAAAAGGTTAATTGACATTGTGCAATACAGGTTGTTGTTTGTTTCTTTTTCAGTTTGCAATGCATTGAGACGTAAATCAAAGAATCGATTTTAACATATTTTAATTTTTGAGAAAGGGAAACGGGATACTTGTTATTAGTAGTTTTAGCTTCTATGCAATTGTGATGTGTCATGCGGTAAATATTTTAATGTAGACCGGGGCACGTTTACGCAGTGCCCTTTTTTCAAAACGAATTATAACTGAAGAGCCAACAGTCATAACAGATTGATGCTGTTCCCTAGCAAAAGTTTTTGAGCATCAGTCGAGGTTCGGTCTTCTACACAGGTTCGGTATACAGAAAGGATAATCTGTTTTTTACCAAGTTGAGTAAATTTTGTGTTGAACGTTTTGAAGCTTGATGTAACAGGGGAAGTAGTAACAGTGCTTTTTCACTAAGAATTTAAACTTTATTAACCTTTTTTTTTTGACTCAGTCGTACTGTTATAATGTACGCGTTACGTTATCACCGCCAGTGTCCCGCCAGGCGACGCAGTGAGTGGGTGTGTGCGAGCCCTCCGTTATTGGCAGGTAACGTATTTTTTGACCTTCCTAAATTTTTGGTTAGCTTTATTATTTTTGACTAAATAGAGCTTTCAATGTTTTATTTGGTATTAACATTTATCTATGTATGATGTATTATTATAGTTTTCAAGATTACAAAGTTGTTTGAATAATTAACACGCTAAATATGAAAAACTATGATTTGGGGTTAATTGTAACAAATTCTCGGAGCAAGTTGTAACAAGTTACAACTTGCCCCATATTGCTGTATGTTATTTGTAATGTAATAAGGGATTTAAAGCTTCCGGTGTTTGGCCTTTAAATGTAGATATTTTTTCAAGAATGTAACTTTGCGCCCTCTTTTGTCACTGATCGTCCAAATCCCACTGAACAATCAGAAAATTCTTTAAATGTGATTGAAAATTTATCGTTGAATCTCGAAACTTCACACGAATCAACTCCGAGTTGCTCTGGTCTAAACGATTTTTCCCCATAGAAAATTAGGCTATTACCAAAGACACAACCACGGAAAACAAATATAAATAACAGGCAAGATCACTAATTTGACATACACACCTGAAAAAGAAGCTTTGAGAATGGAATATGAAGAAAAGATAAAAAGAGAAAATTAATTTGAATTCTGAAATTTTGAATTCAAATTATGTTTTTCGCAATCACGAACTGAGACAAGACCCTACACATTGGAGTTATTGGAACCTGTCCCCCCCAAGCCTGCCTCTCCTCCTGGGCGTTACGGGTGCATAGTTGTGTGTGTGCGTAGACCTGTGTGTGTATGCACGTAGGCGTGTGTGAGAGTATGTGTGTGAAGTCGTGTGTGTGTATGTGTGTGAAGTCGTGTGTGTGTGTATGTGTGTGAACGTGCGTGTGTGTAGGACATGGACGCCTCCGACCAGGAGAAGCGGGTAGCTCAAAACCGGAGCAGCCAGCAGAAGACGGTGGGCGGTGGTGCTGCATAGGCTTCTGGTCCAAGTTGAAAAAGGCACGGACACCAAAAACGGTCAAATGAGAACAATAAGCAATCGTGATTGCTCAAAAAAGCAGAAAAAAGATGATACAGATAAAGAAAAAGTAAATGAAAAAGACAAAGGTAAAAAATTTGCAAACAATAAAGATGGAATAGAAAGAGTAAAGAAAAGGATTTTAAATTCGGAAAAGGAATCTGTGTCTGAAGAGTGGTATTGTCTAGTTTGCAGCGAATTGTATCGTCATTCAAAAGGTGGTTGGGTTGAATGTATTGCATGTAAGATGTGGGCACAAGTAGGGTGTGTCGGAGGAGATACTATTTCTTTTGTTTGTATTAACTGTAACTCAAATGAAGACTAAATTCATTGATAAAGAGACTTCTGAGCAGACTGATTATTATAAGATGTAAGAACTAAGAGATAATTAAAATACTTAATTTGGAGGTTTGTAATTTAACTTACTGTGATTTCAAAGTGCCTAGTTTGTATATAAGTACCTATGGTAGAATTTTTATACAAAACAGGATTAATAGTTTAAAGCTAAAATATTTAAATTGTTGATTACCTAAAAAAGTGTATTTCAGTTAATTATTTAATAGTAGATGCATTTAATAGAAGTATCTTATTATTTTCGTTAAATACCTAATTATTTGTTGAAAACAAAGCAAAATGTGAAGAGAATAAATGATTAATGGTGTAAAATTCATGTTTTTTATTGTTGTTACTATATGCCCCAATAGATGTTACAACAAACCCCAAGTACGGGGTAAGTTGTAACATTTCCCTTTTTTTAGAATTTTTTTTTCTGAAAGAGATACCTATAGATGTGATGTTTTTTCAATTAGACTTCATAGAAAGAATAGTCAGAGTACCAATCAAAATTTATTTAGTGATAATTTAACCAATACAGCTCAAGATATGACGCCATTTTTAAAAAATTTTACTACAAGCCTTTCGCTTCCCTATATATATATAATTAGCAGAATTTTATTCTTTTTTGAGAATTGTATTTGTATGAACTGAAATGTTATTTAATCATTTTGCACGGTAAAAATAAATCCGAATTTGACGACCGGGCAAGTTTACGCGTTGACATTGGAGCACCTTTATGCACGTTCTTACTGTGTCTTACTTAAACGTGTCCCTGAAAGTTTTTCGCTCCTAACTGTCGCAAACCTTTTTAGTACTTTTCCGGCTATTTACTTTTGAAAATTATCATTTGTTTTTTTATTAAATTGCACATTCGTATCTTATAGCTTACAATCATTTAGTGCTGTCTTCATGCCCCTTCAGCTTTAACTTTATACACTATTCAGTCTTTAATAAATTTGCTTTACTTTAACGATGGTAAGACATTATGTTCAAAACACTAACAGAACCACGTAAGGTGTCAAAATAATTATGCGTAAACGTGCCCCGTGTCCGGGGCAAGTTTACGCAATCGACTTGGACTCAAATATATTTTTTTAACGGTTAAAAACAAACTGAGCAACAACTGAATATACCAATTTTGACTTCATTAACTGCTCCATAAAACCGCAATGTCCAAAATTTCTTAAGTTAAAACATAAAAATTAGAAAATTCATTGAAAAAAATCCACGTAAATGTGCCCCGGTCTACCCTATTAATATTGATGTATACTTTTAAAACCTATGCTTGTCTGTGTGTTCAAATGCTCCTCCGAACTCTCCTGGGTCGCGACGCCTATAATTGGATCCAAAATATTTCGGGATAGCTGTTTTACTTAGTTTGTTCCTTCTTTAAAGAACGGAGATATTAATTAAAATCTGACCTATTAAAATACAACCGTATTTGTAAGTCTGTGTGTTTGTTCGAGCATCCAGGATAGGCTACCAACCGATGCACCAAATTTATTGAGTTAGCTCTGAATTGCCACCAAAAAGTCGCCAATGCGGTCATCAAATGCTAGGCAGCCGCTGAGAGCGTACGCCAAAAGAGCGCAGACAGCTTGACGAGCGCAACAAGCAAAGCGATGAAGTCTCTTGGCGTCAAGGTTTCTCGAAATATGTCGTGAAATGACAAGCAGAAGCCGAAGACTGTTGATCAGTAAATGCAACGAGCAGGGGGCAGGGTTCCTCAGCTGGTATTGTTAATAGTATTCGGTATTTCAAACTGATCTTCTCTTTGTTCATTACACATGATCAAAGATTAACCTTTAGCAACTAACCCTAAAAAAATAGAAATAGTAGCATATCCTCTTCAGGCCTGAAGTTTCCAAAACCATTCAATATACTCCTCATTATTTTCAAGCACATATTAGTGGCATCGTAGATCACAGAAAAAAAAATTATTATTTACATTGACTTTAAAGGGGCTAATCATATGAGATCTAAAGGTGTTGACATTAGACCCACATACATCAGTACACAGTTTTTGAATATTAAATGAATGCAAATTCATTTTCTGTTCACAAGATAATAACCTGAATAATTTTACTGTTAAAACGTATCAAATTAAATTTTGCGATTAAAAAAACTGCATCCGTTTCCAGTCATGCTGACTTGAAAAGCCAATTCGTGTGTCCATATACTATGGTAACTTTTTTAAACTCTATCTTCCAACCTTGTAGAAAAAAGATCACAATCCCCCCTCTCACAAACAGCTTTAGATTTTATGAGGCATAGAAGAGAGATTTATATATATGTGCCCCTCAAGGCTGAAGAGGTTTTATACACAGATGTGGAATCTGTGTTTCTGCCAATTAGTAATGACTGGAATACATGCATTTTAAGTGCCCATTGCATTCGAAACAAATACTCGGAATCTCTAAATATGCTCATCTTTTAGCCCAGAATATATGGTTAATGAATCTATCCCTTGATAACTACATGCAGATGAACTAATACTTCAGAAACTTAAGCAATACTATGCGGGCTTAGTACTTCGGTGGATAACTAAGTGTAATTTACGCAAGGGATTTGTACAAACGAAATAAGAATATTTGGTGAAGTATAAATGCTTTAGTTGTGGGTGTATCTATTAGAATTGACTGAATAGGGGAACTTTGAGCAAAGTGAAATAGTTCAGATCACTTACTCTTTTTTAATGAAAAATTGTAAATTTGCTTTGAAAATTATAGTACATAAAGAAAGAACAATGTTTTATAATAAAGCATGCATTGAAACATTATTTTTAATTTTTTGCACTAAATTTGTACCTTCAAAAAAAAAGTTTAAAATGTTCCCTTTTTTTCATGGGACAAAGTGAAAAATAAAAATTTTTATAATAAAATAGTTTCCATTTAATAATTAAAAACATTTTTGCTAAAATGAATAAGTATATAAAAGATTTGATGAAGAGACGAATAGATAATGAAGCAATGTACAAATAAATGAACAAAATAATTGACCAATATATGAGAAAAACGAATGGGTGAATAAAATACGGAATGAATGAATACATAGGTGATTTATTAAATAAAAGAATGGGGTACATAAATTAATTAATAAATAAAAACACAAGTGATTTAGTAAATAATTGAATGAGTAAACGAAATTAACTGTTTCACTTAGCTCCATCCACTTTACTCCGCGCGCACTTAATTCATTTTACAAGACATTTAAAAGGCAAAATAAGCTTAATATTGAATACAAAAATATTGCTCCTAAGCGTTAGCAGTCTCGATTAGCATTTAAAAGTGTTAATGACAAGAATTTTGTTGTTTTAAAATAACAAAAGTAATTTTTTACTTAACACAAAATATTACTATATCAGTATCAATTTTTGAAAATTGCTTGTATGTATTATCAAATGCCTTGATCTTCAGAAATAACTCTTTCCCGGCTGGAATAGACTACATGATGTACGGCATGGTTTAAATATTACCAAATAGGTGGCGCTAAAAACATTGAAATTTTTTCACTATTTCACTTTTCCCAACAACTTAATTTTGCCCCACATTCTCCTACATGTGTTGTGAAATGAAAGAAAGTATTTAAAAAATTTTTAGAGCGTCTAACCTTACTCGTCTCTTAGTTCAGGAAAGATAATTGATGAATTCATCCCTTATTCACTCCGAAATATCAATATATATATATATATATATATATATATATTAGGGTGGTCCTTATTTTGGAAGTTGTAGATATTTTACACGACGCCCCCTCAATTTGTTCCATTATACAAACAAATGATCCATGCAAAATTTTAAGTCAATCCATGAATATTAACACGTGCCCCTAGGGCCCCCTTTTTTGAGTTTCGAAGAAAAAATTGCGGATTTCCTCATTTTTATGTAAAAATATTCCTAGGTTCCATATTTAAAGTAATTTTGAACCTCAATAGATGTTGCTACTTCCAGACCAACCATTCTCTCACTTTCATTCTGTAAAATTTTACATATTACATGGGGTACATGTACACCAATGGCCTTGGGACAGGCATATCGCTATTCGCGCTCGTTTCAAACCAAGCGGCCAGGGGAACATTTCTTTCCACCAAGATGGACACAAGGGATTCTAAAGTCCATTAATGAATGACCTAGGCCATTAATGAATGATTTTTGACAACAACAAATTGCCTCCTCCTGGCTTTAGGGGTGTTGATTTAGAAAATTTTCTGTGTATGTAATAGGTGTGGCAAATAGAGTCACTAGGTTTCCATGCTATAAATATAAGTAATGACAATTATATTTTAATTCGCTGTTCTTTAGTTATATACTTAAATGTTTATGCATTCTTATAATTTAAATTTTGAAAAATCCTCGATTAGCCTACCATAAAAATAAACTCTATTTTCCATATCTAAAATATGAATTTAAAAAAATTCTAGATCGGAACAATGTAAAAATCTATACTTTAAACTGTCTTCTATTTCAGTACATAGTCCTTTATTATCATCAAATTCCTCTTGCAATTCACAAGATTTAGAAACCGAAATGGGTATCTAATCCTAACCTGTTGAAACTTTTTTCTATATCTGGTTTACCACAACGCAAAAAAGCTTGACAACTATTGATATCTGCTCGCATTTCATCAATGTTAGACAAATGCCATATTAGGGACAAAGATGCTGCTCATTTATTAACAGCCTATGTAGATGCAGTAAATTTAAATCCAAATAACCTTATGATCAATCGTACATCCCTTAAGAGAGCAAGAGAAAATCTCCGAGAGGTAAAATCAGATTTCATGAATTTAAATTTAGATTTTTTAGTTATTCCCTGGGATACAAAGCTACATCCGTATTTAACTGGAAAAAAACGTCGGTAGGCTTACCATGATAGCTTCAGGTCCCAATGATGAACAGCTACTCAGAATTTCTGAGATATTTCTTCAGTTGTATATGATATCTTAGATGATTGCTCTTTATTGCTAACTGTTCAAGCTGTAGTGTTTTATACAGCGGCTTACAATCATGGCCGTATAAATTGTGCATGTATTTTTGTAGAGCAAAAGCTGAACGGTGATATATTGCATTTGTATTGCTATCATCATGCACTTGAAATCGTACTGCAGAGTGTCTTTAAAGAAGTTCTTGCCTTTCTTAGTTCTAGACTCGATATTCCATTATTTAAGCGCTTCAAAATTCAAAAAGTACACATACCATTTAAATTCTAAAAGAAGAATTTGATGACATATTATTGTTCACATAGAAAGCGGAATTAAGAAATATTACAGAGAATTCTCATAACTTATAATAATATTTCTTGGTGAAGTCCTCCCTTTTACGAATATATGTTTTCGGCAACCTGGAGCTTATCTGTGAGCCAGATGGGTGGCAAAAGGAATTTATTGTTTGAATATTTATGTATTTAGGAAACAATTTAAATTGACCTTACATGAATAGAATGCCCGCAAATGCTGTTTTACAGTTAAATGTTGTATGAAGATATAGTTTTTCGCAGCAACCCATTCTGGGCCTTTTAAAGTAATATAAAGTCTAGTTTCTAAAAAACCTGCAGCGTAAAAAATGATGACAAACATGCAGCAGAAGCAGTTATTGAAAGATTCATAAATCACTTATGGTACATAGGGGATGAACTAGTAGCTTTGTCCGTATTGGATGAAGGAATTAACTTTGAAGATAGGAAAAGACTACTTCAAAAAAATGCTTGCTGAATAGGAAGACGTGTCAGATGACTGTAGAAAAAATTTCAGATAACAGTAGATGATTTGGAATGCTCTCTTAGTAAAGATCTTCCTCTTTATAGAATCAATTACAAGTCAATAAAATTGTTTGATAAGTTACAAACACCAAAAGATGTTTTCCTATTTGATCCTGATTCACGGCAAAATGAAGGAAGTTATTCAAAGGGAAGAGATGTCGTTAAAATACTGAAAGTTGTGAATGATACAACTGAAAGAGGAGCACAATTAATCGAAGAATTTCACAATCAATTTACCAAATATGAGTTACAAAAGCAATTTAGTATTTTACAGACAGTTCAAGACTATCGGGGAAAAAAATGCACACGATTGAGATACATTGAGAAAAGCGTACGATTAAGGTAAAGTTTCTAGAGCACTATTTCATTCTTATTCAATGTAAAATCTTTAGACGATATGAAGTAATTAAAAAGATTAATTTTCGTGCTACCTCGCTGTAAAAATATTTTGCAAACATAGGGAAACGATGTAGGGGTCTGAAGTAAAAACTCGGAAGATTTGTGAGAAAATTATCAAAAGTGTTAAAGTTCAACGTCCTATGGGCGCGTGTTATTATTGACCGATCGAGTTCAAATTTTGCACCGATTACTTTTTATTATAGTGTCACAAAACTAGGGGGCGTCACTTGTTGAATTCCGAAAAAAAAAGTAACTTAAAAGCCTGTGTTCTAAATATTAGTAATAATGAAACTTTATATGTCATGTGTATCCACAGTGGTATAGAAAATTACTCGGAGTTTCTAACCGTGTTCAAATCTTGGCCCAGGAATTCTGATTAATATATCCCTTTATTACTGTGATACCTATAGACTAATACCACAGAAAACTAATCAATATAATACAATTTAATACTTTGGCGGGTATCATAACACTGCGTATTTAAAGGAATTGAGATAAAATTTACGCGTAGACCATGATTGGTATGTCTGTGGTCTTAACTATTAATAATAAAAAAATTGCATTTATCATGAATACCCGTAGCTCATGACCTAAATAAAAGTAGGAAAAAGTCAAACACTTTGAAATGTTGTAAGGAAAATTTCTACTACATTTGGAGATAACTTTAACACTATAAACTTCCGCTATATGATTTACAAGACTAAAAACATAATATCTCTTACAATATTATTGCTTAAGATACTATTAATATCTCTTATATTTAATGCAAACTATTTGCTTTAATCTACCTTATTTATAAAAAAAAAGTGACAAAGTAAAAGACAAAAATTTATAAAACTATAATTTTAGTTATGAAAGCGTTTTCCATTACAATATTCTCTGAAAATAAAACACAATTCCTTTACCAGCGATGTTTTCAAAATTCATAACAGTGCTACTAAGTATGTTTGCATGCTTCCCATTCGCAACTCTCTCTGTTTTCCGTAGTACATGAACTCAAATCTATAATCAATACAATGCTGTAAAATCTAAGCTATTTTTCTGTGAATCTACAGCTGTTTCTTCAACAATTCACGCACGACGCCCGAGTTATTTAACGGGAATAAGAGTAAACAATTATTTGAATTTTTGTAAAAAGGTTGTATACTTTCTTTCATTGAGAAACCATAAGTATGTATTATCAATAAAATTATTAATACAGCTATACGTAAATTATATTTCTTTTATTTTCATTAAAATATGCTTGCAATTTTAAACAGAAGCTTACCACATACATCCTGTATAATATAGAT
The DNA here is from genome assembly GCF_026930045.1 of Uloborus diversus. Classification (NCBI taxonomy): domain Eukaryota; kingdom Metazoa; phylum Arthropoda; class Arachnida; order Araneae; family Uloboridae; genus Uloborus; species Uloborus diversus. The sequence goes on along the minus strand of NC_072740.1, from coordinate 21,595,433 downwards.
TTAAATGCGAAGTCTATTTGGTGAATATACGCTCTGCTAAATACGAAAACGTTTTCAGTATTCACTTCAATAAAATCAGCTCTCTTTAAATAATATACGATTGATGAATAAACGTTGGGAAAAAAATAAAGACAACTTGATCATAGTTTTATTTCATCTCTCATCTGACTTTTAATATTTCCTTTAATTGAAATTTTAAGCTTAACAACTTTGCACTCTTTATACACCAAAAAAGACCATCTGCACTTTTTGCTTATTTTGCACATTCTACTCTGCAGAGCAACTTTGAAGAGTTTATGGTGTCAGCTTTGAAAGTATAGAAAGTATTTGCAAAAAAAAAAAATATTTTCATGTGCTTAGCTTAGAAGAGTACCTTTGGATCAATTCTTTTATTTATATGTAGCTTGCTTATAAGTATTTTTAAGAAGAAAATAATTTCAATAAAAATAATTATCATGAGAGTGCTAATGGTGTAAATCATATGCAGTCAATATAAGGTAAAGCGAGTATTGAGCAGGTGGAGAGATTGCACATAAGAAGGATCGGGGGGTAGTAAGCGCGAAAAACTTCCTCTAGTTGTACAAGACCGATGTTCAGGTGAGCATATGAAAGTGCATGCTGGTTGTTCAGAGCGTTTGCGATAAAACGTCACTAATTTGCATTGTTTAACTAAGCAAAGTGCGTGAATTGTCAAGCATTTTTTTCTAGCTTTCGTAGAACGGTAATAGAGTAAGGTAATTTTGATATAAACGATTTCTCATAAAGCTTCTTCCCTAGATAAACACTGTTAACACCAGTAGTTCTTACTAGCAGTGGTCTTGTTAAAATATTTAAATAAAAGACTGCGCTCCCTCCAAATCGCACCTCCTTCCAAAATAAGACTGTTCACGCATCTGCTACGTAGGAGAGATGGCGCTCTCTTCTCATTCGTTTACATGGTAAGAGCGATTACGCGGCTTATATATACTGGTTACGCTGCATTGTTTTACAAAAATGGACACATTTTAAGTTAAACTAGTTACAAAGTCACTTAATGTAATTTTGAAACTTTTCTAATGTTCCTTGTTTTATTTCTTGATTTTTCTTTTCGTAAACTACAATGTAGGCGTCCTTTCAAAAATTGTGCATTTTCTGATTTATTAATGATTAGGTTAAAATATTTAATATCATTATAATAATAATAATAATGATTGCATACAAAAACCTTAAAATAATCTCATTTTGAGTGTAATTATTGTTTTTATCAATTTAATTGTACAATTATTATTAAGAGCAATCTCTCCTACCCATGTTCGCAATTTCTCCGATCCTATAAGTACAGATTGCGCAAAAACGCCCTCTTGACTTTGTTACAACTGTTGCATTACATTAAGGAGTAACAGCAAAATAGCAATGAAGATGCATAACCAGCAAATGGTTTTACAATTATACAGAACTAGTTTAGCAAAGCATTGATAACTAGAGTGTTTTTTACTTTTATGTTAAATTGTACGCAAACTCTCCTGGTTTACCTTAATGACCTCCCTAGTGCCTATCTGGCATAGTATAAACTATCATACTGCTGTCTGACTTCATTAATTTAATAGGCCTAGCTCTCTACAAATGAATCTTCTTCTTCAACAACAACAAACAAACTTCTTCTGTATCTTAAGTTTAATGACATAAATATGAAACTTAAGTTTTAACACTTGCTGATTAATTCTTAACACAAACACTTGGAGCATATAATGAAGATCATTTCAACCATTCCATTGTGCCAGTAATGTTGAGCAAATTCGTTAGCTATGGTCTAAATTGTTTTAATGTTATTTTTATTGTATCTAAGTTTTCTTTTTATTTTGAAACAATTAAGGTTCTTAAAGGTATCAGATATTTTACAAATTATATGCCAAATTAAAAGAATCAAAGCGTATCAATATTTTGTTCGAAGTATAAATAATGCTAATACTTAAGGATTAATTATAAACAAATATACACTATAGGACCAAAAGTATTGGAGCACTTTTAAAAATTCACATTTTTATGAATTTCTCGAGAAAAGGGACTAATTGTTATGTAACTTTTGCCACATAAAAGGTATGCAATTAAATCATCCCCATCTTTCATCGTAAATAGCTGGAAATAAGTTATAATTTTCAGAAATAAGTTCACGAACTATGTAAAGTTTATTTATATATCTCTTTAAAGTATCACCTATATTTACGAAGATATTAGCATTTCTTTTAAAAATACCAATTTCTCTGCTAGGTTTTGGGCTCATAACACGCAGAATTTTCCATCAAACCTTAATAAACTTTCAGAATATTTGACAGCATACTAAAAAAACATAATACTAAAAAAATTGAAAATGAAATATCCAAAATTTGGGGAAATATGTATGTTTAAAGCAATTGAATGTTCACTGCGAATGCACGAAAGCTATGAATTTATAATCTTTATAATTTAAAACTGAAGTATATTATTAAAATTCAATAGCATAAAATTTTAAAGAGATATCAGCGCTGTAATGATCCGATTTTCAATAATTCTTCGACGGGCGACGAATAAATACAAATACAAATACAAATGTGACGACCAGCAACAGGCTCTTAGCCCAGCTAGGGTGGTCCTAGCCAATTTATTAGTCCCCAATGAAGATCAATGGCCCTCTCAAAGGTATCCACCCAATTGCTCATTACCAACTCTTCCGGTAAGCTGTTCCAAGTGCCCACAACCCTACTAAAATAGTCGTTTTTCCTTATTTCCAGGTTAGCTTGAGATTTGAATCGCTTAAAACAATGACCCCTCGTCCTGCTTTCGGTGCAAAAATTTAACCCATTAACATCATTCATTTTGATAAATTTAAACAACTGAATCATGTCCCCTCTGATCCTCCTTTGCTCCAGGCTATACATTTTAAGCCTATTACGTCTAGTATTATAATCTAAATCTGAAAGTCCCTTTACTAGTCTAGTTACCCTTCTTTGAACCTTTTCCAATACACAAATATCTTTCCTCAGATAAGGCGACCAAAACTGCACTGCATACTTCAAATGGGGTCTTACTAAACTCCTATATAAAGGCAGAAGAACCTTCTTAGATTTGTTTGAAATAGATCTATTGAAAAATCGCAGCATTCTGTTGGCTTTGTTACTTGTAATGCTGCACTGTTGACTGAACTTGAAGTCCTGATTTATTAAGATACCCATATCAATAACGTTTTCTGCCTGACTAATGATTGAACCCTGTAAACGATAACTCGTGCACTTATTTCCATGACCCAAGTGTAGCACTTGACATTTCCCTACATTAACTGCCATACCCCACCTATCCACCCACTTAGTATTATAATCTAAACCCTCTTGAATCTGTTTTACCTGTTCTTCATTTTCTACAATCCCCATAAATTTTACATCATCAGCAAAAAAATAAATACTTCCTGAAATATTCTCATTGATGTCATTCATAAAAATAATAAACAAGAGAGGCCCTAAATTTGAACCCTGAGGAACCCCGCTTAAAACATCACTCCATTTACGTAATCGTAAGGGGTCGTTCGTAAATTTACAATACTTGTCTGCAATCGTTCAATGTGATTCAAACTAAAAACAGATTTTTTGCAAACGATCCCTGCCAATTCGTCGCCTATCGAAGAATTATTGAATTTCGGCTCATTAGATTGCTGATATCTTTTTAAATTTTTAAGATATTGAGCTGGAATTTTTCTTTGAAAGGAGGGATAGACTTCAGTTTTAAATTATGAAGATTTTAAATTGCTAAATTTCGCGCTTGCACCATGAAAATTCAATTGCTTTAAACGTTCATATTTCATGAAATTTTCAATATTTTAACTTCAAATTTCTGTATTTTACTTCTCTTGTATGAATTTTTCTGCAAATTTACGGTTTGATGGAAAAATTTGATTGCTATGAGCCAAAAACCTGCGATCGAAATCGGTATTCTTAAAAGATCTCCGCAAAGATAAGCGATACTTTCTAGAAAAATAAAATAGATTCTACATAGTTCGTGAACTTATTTCTTAAATTTATAGCTTATTTTCAACTAATTACGATGAAGGATGAACAAAAAACTTTTGTTGTTTTCTCACTTTGTGGCTGGTCCTTTAAATGCATGGGGTGTTTCACTTTTTATTGAAAAATCACAGCTGGAGCATTTTTTTGTGTAACAAAAGTTATAGAACAATTGGTCTCTTATTTCTCGAGAAATCCGTAAAAATGTGAATTTTTGAAAGTGTCACAATAACTTTGATCATATTGTGTAATATGTGCTTTAAAATGTTTCTGTGATCAGTAAGAATTTCAGTACTTATGTGCAGAGCATTTACTGCATATAGGTAGCAAAAAGCTGCTAAGGGAATTAAGAAAAGAGCTGGGATCTATCATGGCTAATTCGTAAGGAGAAAGGTTAAGTTAAGGAAGAGTGGGGGGGGGGAGGCCCTACCCAAAACTCATCGCCTCAAATGACTTCCTGAAGTTTATTTACTTTTCAAATTTACTGAATAGACTTCATATTAAGCATGGTAAAATTCAAAACAGTCCTCGGAACTTGCTTGGTTATAAAATGCTTATTTAAGATCAAATGAAAACTTAAAATGAAGTTATAAGCTCTTAAGCAAGAAAATTATGCCAGATTAAATTTCAAGATAAATTGCACACAACAATTCTGCACAACACTCCTTTAAAGATAAAAGTAAACTTTTAATGGAAAAATGGGTTCTTTTACACAAAACCGATCTACAGGCATTGCAAAATATTTCTTTGAGCAAAAATGACACATAAACTCGAATCATATTTATGTGTTGGGCAAACATGCTAACGTTGGTTAACCATCGAGAAACATTATTCGAGTCTCGAAGAACCACTTCAAGATCTCAGATTAGCACGCAATTTAAAAGTTTCTTTGCTAACTACGCAATGAACGTACGTGGTGACTCGCCTCGTCGGTTACCATATTTGTTTGTGGGAAAAACGCAGATTTAGTATAGAATTTTGTGAGATTTTGCATAATTATAATACAAAAACAGAACAAAAGGCATCGAACAAAAGAGACTTAAAGTGTATGTACTTTTAACATTAACATCCCATCACAAAACTTAAAACCATTATACATTTAAAACGCTGAAGTTAAACTAACAATATTTACTAAATATCTATATAAAATTCGACATATATATATATATATATATATGTGTGTGTGTGTGTGTGTGTGTGTATACGTATTTACAGGTAACATTAAATGAATATCGAACACACAGTATCTCCATAAGTATCGAACAAAAAAATTTCAAAATATTCACATATCCTCGTATTAGAACCACGAAACAAAACCACAATGCTAAGAAAGACTGTCAACTTCAAAATAAACATTAACTATGTTTAAAAAATACTAAAACAAATTTCGTATAAACAAATAAACTGTGAAAAAAAATGAGGCAAAAATGCAAACAAATTTGGATTTTAATCGAGCTACATCTTTAAATATTGTCAAGCAGCGATTAAGAAAATTTCTTTTTGAACTTTAAAGGCCAGTAATACTATAAGTCAGATTGATTGATATGATATTAATGTTGTACAAAATTGTTTGTATTTCATCAATATCTTACATATGTTTCGAGCATGATAGTATTATCAACGTTGTCGTGCATATAAAAAAGTCTTTAACTTTACCAAATAATACAAAAGGCACAAAACCAGAATACAAATATCTGAAAACAGGTCAAGATTTTGACATTAAAGTCATGTTCTAAAACAGTCATGTTCTAAAGCTTATTTTCGCTTCTTCTAAGTCAGAGAGAAGAAAAAAGTATTATTTCTGGCAGATGCCGAATAAAGGGAATCTTGTTTCCTGTACGTGATTAACTTTCGATATTTCGGAGACTAGCTGACAGCTTAATTCGTTTGAAGCAACGCAGTCTTAGTTTTTCTGGATTTAACGGCAGGAATTTTTGACTGCTTCGTAGTTTAGTCAACATACTAGGTAACTTATATTTTCCATTAAAAAAGGCAAGTATGAGAGAAATTTGCAAATATTTTCAGTAAAAGCAATTTACATAAAAGCCATTACGCAAAAGAATTATAACCCAGAAAAATATAATTACTTCAGCTCCCAATAATTAATTAGGGAGGCAGTTCTTTTTTTTTTTCTTGTTACATCAAAGAACATAAGAACATTTCAATATATATATATATATATATATATATATATATATATATATATATATATATATATATATATATATATATGCACTGTTAAAAACTTGGAAATAAATTTGTCAAGCATTAATAAAATTTAAACCTTAAGAGACTTTTTAACGGCGACAAATTAAATGTTTTCTAATGTTTTTCGAACTTACATCTCATTGCAATGGTATGAGATACTACTTCACAGTGTTTAAATTTTGCTGCCACATTAATTCCATATTACTCCTGAAGTTTTGTTTCATTAGAAAAGGAATTGCTTTGATCGGATATTTTGGGGGTGGGTTGTAAAGAGTACGTTTTTATGGTTCTATGCCCCTGCTTTAAGCCGGCAATAGGTATTAATCGTTTGGTATAGAGTGGTAAGACATATTACTATTCATCCGCAATATTACATCTAAATTGCTAACAAAGTTAATGTAAGTTATATGCAATCATTGATAATTGTAAAATCATTTTAAAATGTGAGAACCTTGGAAAAGAAAGGCAAGTCCAAAAATTGGGATGCTGGGAAATCACTGTTAAAACTTTGTAAGTTCGCTCTTACTCTTCCAAATTCCTAATATAACTTAACTTGTTAATGTTTGTTGCATCCTAACAATATAAAATGAGCGATGCATAATTCGATAGGATTTTTAGTTTACTTTATTAAAACAATGTGTCTAGAAAGATGTGGGTTAAATGTTCCTAAAAATAGGAGTAAACTACAACGAATTATTCGAATAGTAACATATCTGGAGCCTCACTTGCCAAATCGATTAACTCCATAAAACAAAAAGACGAGAAAAGTGATGAAGAAGATAGTGTTATCCATAGGAGTGAATAGGCCCTGGTGCTACATTTTCTGCAATCACATGGTCAGAAATATACTGAACCAATAATTCTTATTTTTTAATATAAATTCCCATGCTAAGCATTGATAAAGCACTATTAAAGCAGAAATGAGGATTTTTTTTAAAGTGGAGTTAATCGATTTGGCAATTGAGGCATCCATCTATCAAATTGTATTCCAAATTTTCCTATTACGAGATACACTTCGAGAAAAAGTTTTAGTGCAACAACAAAGGTTTTTGTTCTTAAACTTTTTAAACTCTAATTTTTGAGAAAAGCAGAGCAAATCTGCATTGATCTTAACAAAAGTTACTCTCAGAAGCCCAAATTTTAGTATCTTCGACAAAAATAAAAACGCAATTTTATCCACAGATGCAATTCAGAATTGCTTGGGAACAGTTATGCTACTCGAAAGAAAGGTTATTTTTTCCCTCCAGTATTGTAAGTGCAACACAACTGGTAAATAATGTAAATGATTCGTGAATTGGTCTGGTATTACTAACAGTAACTTCTTCGTACTATTACGTCTCGATCATATAAATGTTAGCTTTTATGTATTATTCATATATATATATATATATATATACAGGGTGTTCCGTTTTAACCTGCAAAACCTCTTTTTTCGCAACCGTTAGTCCTAGATACATACTTCCAATTCCATTGAAAACTATTACGGAAACAAAAAACTTGACATTTGTGCGACCAAAACTTAAGGAGATATTCCAGTTCTAAGTTTTAAGGGACCATGCAGAAGATGAAATTGGAACTTATCGCCATTTCAGAAGAATGACAGGTTGTCGAAGTAAAAAAAAAACAAGGTATTTATAATTTTCATTGCTATTCAAAAATAAATGCAAATGTTATGCCGTGATACGTAAAAACACACTGCAAAACCTCGAACAATTTGAAACACCACTCTTTGCATATGTATAATTTTAAACACTTGTTAACCGCTATATTTTCCCCCAAAAGGTGTTACTGACGGCGATTGTAAAGTGGTGTAAGTCACAAAACGCTGCGTTTCTTATCCCGGTGACTATTAGTCATACTAATGTCAAGCTTTTTGTATTGGAATTAGTTTTTAATGGATATTATTTTCCTAAATATTAGTTGGGGGACCTAGGGCCCGTATAGATGAATGCTTTAAAGGAAATTCTGAGAATATCTCTAGGCAGTCACGGTAATTCTCAGCATATAAAAAAATGTATGACTTTTAACAAGAATTCTCCCTCTTAAAGCTAATGAACTTCGAAAAAAATATTTTGTCTACTGTCATTTATCTTTTGTTACCTATGTCATGCTATTTTTTCTATTGCTTGCGCACATGCTAGTCATTTTCCTCTTTCATCTAAACTTTTAACATTTGAAAAAGTGAACAAATAATAAGTTATATATGCAGCAAATATGTCTTCCTTTGCTCACGACTATGTTTAAAACCATAAAGCTTAAAACATAAGTAACATTGGATTAAATTTTGTTTACCGTCTTGTCGAATGTTTGCATGAAAGATATAGTATCCATCAAATTATGTTGACTTTTTAACTTATACACTGTCGCGTCAAAGATAATCCTAATGTGTAATTTTTCCCACTACAACGCCGTTTTAACCATTTATCAAGTAATATTGATTGTTAAGCAATCTTAGCAGCCTTCTGCTTTTATTAGTCTTCTGGGAGCTATAGTTCAATAACCAGCCATAGCAAAAGATAAGAAATACAAAAGATAAAATCTGGAAAATATTTATTAATCTAGCAACGAAGAAAAAAAGCTTTTTTTTCTTTCAAAAAATGTTTCGTGCGAGTAAAGTTTGCTAGCAGGAAATTTCTCAGCTTCTTTTCACTAAGCTTTCAATTTGCTCATTAGCTTTTTTAAAACATTTTTAGTAAAATATTTCTTTCGTCAAGAATTTATTTCTCTTTCATTAACAAAATGACTAATGCGTAAGGCACAATTTGAAAAAATCCAACTAATGAGTGATATTATTTATAGTTCTTTCATCTGTTTAATGATGATTTTTTTCGTGAAAAGAAATATTTTATAAACATACTTTAGTGAATAAAAAATAATTCAATAAGGAGTTTTCTAAGAACGTTTTCGACCTAATGACTTTAATTCAAGATATTTTTACTTATAAAAACAACCATTAAAATATTACTGCTTATTGAAATAGTCTAATGTTAATTTCCTTTTTTTTTTTTTTTTTTTTTTTTTTTTTTTTTTTTTTTTTTTTTTTTTTTTTTTTGTTGAAATATCTGAAAAGTGTAAAAAGGAGATGCAAATATCTGAATGGTATTCTTTTTTCCTAGTAACGCGAAAGAAATATTAAAATTAACTCTAATAAGTTGCAATTACCTTAATGATAATGAAGATGCATTCCCATACATAAAACAAATAACGATAATATACATTGTTTAATAAGTCACTCCTCCCAAATTAGGTGCTGCATTTGGATTCATTTGTACTGATTATTGATATTAATGATTTTACGATTTTGTTTGAACATTTTTTAGAAATTTCACGTTGCTATGATACCAACTAACAGCATTTACTTACCAAACATTCCCTCCTTTCTTTCTTAAGGTGGGCAAACACCCTAATTTGCGAAAAAAAAAAGTCAATTTTGAGACTTTGAGAAATTTAGATACCTCCAATGTTTTTCTTTCTAAATCAACAAACATTTTCTTAATCTATGAATTTTTGAGAGAGCTAGAAGAAATTGTATGAACTCAAATGCGCTGTTTTGTCATTTTTGATTTCTTCATAACCACGTTTTCAAAGTTTTTATTTACGTCAACAGCTCTCGCAAAAGTATTAACTCTATACATTTTAAACTTTGCAGAAGTAATAATTGAATATATTACTGTGATATAAACCTCTAAAAGTTCATGAGCATGCGATATGTGGTTTTCAAATAGTGATAAATTAAAGTTAGGGCGTGATAACCTGTTTGAGGGGATGGGATTTTATACAAATTAGTTAAAAAACACGTTTCTAAGTAATTATTTAGAATTTGGAGGGTCATATCATTATCTTGTATGTAACGAAAAGTTAAACACAAAAGGTTTAAAAAATTAAGAAAAAGTGAATACATCAGAAGTGTTTTTACTTTTAAAAACCTTATAATTTTTTTTTCAACAAATGAACAGTCAAAATGTGATATTTATGTCCCATTACATATTCATTTTAAGTTTCAGAAAAGGGCGATCAAAAATCCTGAGTTCACACTCTTAAGTCACTCCGCATTTTGTTAAGACTCTACCATCAGTATACCAGAAAAATCAGTTTGCTTTCTAAGGAATTCATGACTCATTATCTATAAAATAAATTTATGCTATTGCTGGTGGAAAAGTCTTTACAACACTGGAGCGACTAAACCGTTAAATGCGTGATTTAAAAAAAAAAAAAAACTTTAAAATATGTTCTTTGGCTTTAAACCTCTTCTCAAATCATGAGAAAAAGTTTAATTTACATATGGTTTATGGTTTAAAAAACTACTTTGCAACATAGGGCATTAACTAAAAAAATAACAAATTATTTTTCATCAAATCTCCCAAAACATTGTTAAAAATTGTGGTTACATTGTTAAATGCCTTACGATTTAAGTAGTAGTAAAACTTTATTCGTCGTCATAGAATCCCAAGCAGGCATTTTCAAGCGCACTAAACTAAAAAAAAAAAAAAATTACATTTGCAAATGCCGAAAAAAAAAGAATGCATTTTTGTTTTCCATCAGATTGGTGCAGTTACAAGTCTAAAATTGATTAAACATCATCTTCAGTGAGCATTCCCTTGGTTATTGGCAACTGAAGAGTTTCAATTTGTTCATTGAGTACTTTAGAAGACTAAATTGGGTACGTTGCCAGTTGGCAATGCGATGCATTTAAGGGTTCAGAGTATGTGAACCCTGGAATTGGGAGCTAAATTGATACTGATTTAAAGGGGGAAGGAAGGAGTACTGGGTAAGTAAGTAATTGTTGTTAATTAATAACATAGCACCTTGAAATCTCTCAAATATGTTTTAGCAAAATCTTACAATTATCCGTTTTAATATTTAGTAGAAATGTTTTTAAATGTAGTAACCAGTTTGGGACAAAATCTCGATTCTGATATAGCGATAAATTTTACACGAAGGGAGTACTATTTGAGTGAAATGTAAAGTAAGGTAAACAAGGAACAATTGAGCCCTATTTTCATTAAAGTATAGTCATAAGCTGTTTTTGTGACTCTTAATTTTATCGAAGTGAAAGTAATCACGTGGGATGCATTCACAAAACAACTAAGAGCAATATTAATATAAATAATCAAATAAGCTATACGCTTATATATAATTGAAGTAAAAAACTATCGTAAATAAAGCACAAAATCTCAAGAAAATACAGCATATATCAAGGCTATAATAGACCCTCGTTATCAGGGTAAAAATGCTCAACGCGCAGCAAGGAAGCCCTGATAGGGCTCGTGACAGCGAAGTCGTGAAATTGCTACGATTTATTTTCTTGAAAATTTGCTTTATTTGCGATGGTTTTTCACTTCAATAATAGAAACATTATCTGTTGATTTATGCGTTTGAAACACAACATGGTGAAACAGGAACTGCTTGTATTTTAACTGTAGCACTAAAATAGTGTTGAAGATCATAATTTTTGTGAGGGGAATTTATAATAAAGATGAATTCAACATACGAAAAAAGAAGGTAATAAATGAAAATTAATTTGAATTCTGAAATTTTTAATTCAAATTATGGTTTTCGCAATCACGAGTTGCAACAGGACCCTACTCAGGAAACGGCTCCTGTCCCCCCAAACCTGTCTCTCCTCTTGTGCGATTACGTGTGTATGGTTGCGTATGTGTTTGTGTAGGCTTGTGTGTGTGCGTAGACCTATGTGTCAACGTATGCACGCCAACGTGTATACGTTGGCTTATTTGTCTGCGTGTAAAGGCGCGTGTGCGTATGTGTGTGAGTGAGTACGTGTATGAGCGTGCGTGTGTGTAGGACATTCACGCCACCAACCAGGAGAAGCGTATTCAGGGGGACATTGCTCAGGACCGGAGGAGCCGTGCCTGCAGAGGACGATGGGCGGTGGTGGCCCCTGGTCCAGGTTGAAAAAGGAACCACAACGTCAAGTACGGTTAAATGAAAACAATTAGCAATCGTGATTGCTCAACATGTTTGAAAGAGGGATAAAGCAAAACATTCGCGACGCAGAAGAGGTGCCTTTTATATAAGTTTACCCCAGCTATATCTGAAATTCTCAATTTCTCTGAAATTTTGGAAACAGTCAATTTTTTCTTAACCTTATTATTTCTAAATATACTACAAACTTAGTCACGTATGTGCGCGTGTACGCGACAAATTTCGTTTAGGACTGCTTGTATAGTTTGCAATAAGTAAATCATCTTGAGCAGGATTCTGTAAGAAAAGAAAAACATTTCTGAAACACCTAACAGTCAACATAGACTGTCGAACTAAATTTTTTTGTTTTTAGAGCTTCTTTGAAGCAAAAAGCGCCTGATAGTAACATTTATAAAAGACACCACAAGACATTAATCTAGCACAAAGCCGGTTATCTATGTAATTAAAGTGCAAGAACTAGTTTAGTTAGGAAGATAAACGAACTAAAGAAGATATAAACCTAAAAGTAAAGACCAGTTGATCAATATGATTATTGATATAAAGAAAATGCAAAAACTGTTGATAACAATGATAATAAAGAAGAGAAACAAAAAATCTACAATTCGTGAATGTTTTCACTTTAAGCAGCATCCTTGTAAAACATCGGAAAATTGTAAAATGCAAACTCTAAACTCAAGGAAAACATAAATGTGGAGAAAGTTTTTTAAAAAAAGGTGAAGAACCAAATAAATAGTAGCCAAGTGTTTCAAATCAAACTTTTCAGTTGAGAAAAAAAGTTGTAAATACACATTTTGTAGTCGTTTTACAAACCAAAAGTCGGATAATCCAATCCAGAAGGGAGACTGTGACATTTAAACTGCAAGATTTGCATCAAATATACTCGCAATAAAAAGGAAAAGAACAAACAAGGAGAATATGTGTGGAAACCTTGGCGAAATCGGTAGTGAATCATTAAGGTCATAGCGGGACATCTCAAAACTTGGGAAAAGTCAACGCGTTTAAGAAAACTCCTTAGACTCACTATGGAAACCACTTTATTAAAGTATGTTAAGAGAATTCTCAATCGTTGAAAATCCAAGCGATTAAAACTTCATAGATTGAGCAAGAAAATAATCATTTAATGTTTGTCAGGTAAGTCATTCGTAAGTTAAATGCAACCTTTCTGCATAAAAAGTAAAATAAGAAATAACTACGTCAAACGTGAATGTATTTTCATCCATAAGCTCATTTCTTTTGCATTGAAAAGGCGTTCCTTATAATGCCAAAACACGTGTCTGCAGTAATCTGTAATTTGTGCTTTTTAACGTTGTTATTTCTTACTTAACAAGTTATTCGTAGTTTACAAAGATTAAAGTTGAGATCGACATTGATGACAGTATATTAAAGGTTATAATTGCTTTGGGTTTTGGCGATTTCCAAAGTGAGATCGGAACTAAATCTCTCGATTTAGTTTTTAGATTTCTGTAGGGTTTTAGACATATGCCCCGTTGGTAACTTGATCTAAAGTGGACTTTTGACTTCGATGTTTTTAATAGTCTTTATATGATTTACGAGGTTTCCAAGCTAAAGCCAATCTTTACAATGTAATAATGATAGACTAGTAAATATTACCTGAAAAAAACAAAAGATTAAAACCTCAAATTTTAACTGGTTGTTCATCATTTTCGCTTAAAGTGTCGAGGAATCCGAAAACAACCCTAGGTAAACTACATTAAAAATACAAAATTAAACGCAGCTTTTGAAGAGGATGTATTTTTTAACTCCTTATGCCCAACAAAAAGCAAAAAACATAATATATGTGCATATGTTATTTTATTTCTCTTCGTGTGTGTGTGTGACAACGTGTCTGCACACTTGCGCCAGTTCAAAGGCAGTGTGAATTCTCACATCGTAGCAGAAGAAAAGATAATGAGTTAAAATGGGCCATCTCAAAATGAAGGAAACTTTGGGAAGTCAAACAGTTGAGCATTTATAATTATACATAGAAAATTCATAATACATTAAGACATGTCTACAATACATAATAGGTAAAATTAAATACAATTAACTTATTTATGGACTCTGTATAAAAATATTATTTGTTTATTGGTTTAGATTAAAACATAAGTATGAGGTATATTTGGTAAAACTTAAAACATTGTAAGGCATTTATGGTTGATATTATCCTTGTTAAAATTAACTACTTAATCATAGACGAGTAAAAGGTACAAGTATCGTACATGAAAAAAAAAGGTTTTAAAAAAAAATTTTTTTTTTCATTATTTTTATTACTATTGATCATTTGTAATAGATTGTAAACATTTAAATTTGTTGAAGAATATATTGCTAGTGAATAGCGTATCAAAACACCGAAATAATCAAAAATGTGCTCGACAATGCTTAACATATTTGCATTCAAAAATGTGCTCGACAATGCTTAACATATTTGCATTCTCCCATTAAAATCCGAGCCCGCCCTCCTTCGTCACGCACGCAAACAAAAATAGATACATAGATAGATCCAGTTTTGCAAATTTACAGCAGTTCTTTAAATTTATGTAAGCAATGCGTATCATTTTACGTTTGTAAAATTTTATATTGTTTGTGAATCGTAACATGTGATGTCCTTAACCATATTTTGTTGTTCGAAGTATAGTAGCTAAGTTGAAATCCTCCAGATGCAATTATATGAGACATTCGTTCAAAAGACGAATTTTTGACGAATTCACATTTGTTCATATTTTTGCCATACATGTTTTACAGGTTTTAACAAAATAGTCCAGTCTCATTTTACGACTTTTTGCCCCGTTACAAAAAAATTTTTTGGAATGTAATAAGAAAAAAACAATAGCTTGTGTTACTTTATGCGTCATATATTTCGAAGTTTCATACAAAAACCTTGCTTAAAATTTATATTTAAAACAAAAAAATAATTTATAAAAAAAACGCTTTAGCAAAAAAGTCAATATTTTTTTCTTTCCATTAGGACAGAAATGCGGTTCGCACAATAATCTAAAGATTAATATTGACTTGAAATTGCACCTTTAGTTTATGTATTTGTTCCAAAGTCGAAATATCTGTAACGATTGTTTCTGACTGTTAAATTCACGTAGCAGCCTGTTTTTTTATTAGCACAACAAAAACCTAAAAGTATCGGAGATACGAATCTAAAAGGAATTTCTAGTAAATCATGACTCAAAGCAAATACATTAAAGCTAAAAAACATTTTTTGAAGCATAAAATTTTCAGAATTTTCTTTCTCAATGCCCATTACAAAAAACTTTAAAAAAATTAAAAATGCCTAAAAAAGCATTTCAGACTAAACAAATACAGAGTAAGATCTATGCTTGTTCGATACCAACTTTTAAAGAGCATCTACGTTCAAAAATATCATTTGAAATGTTCATATAAATCCAGGTTTCGTCTACCTTAAACCTTGCTTAGAAAATTTTGAGCCTCATTCGAGCTTTGCTTAGAAAAACCTTTCTTGAAAAGAAACAAGTAACTTTGAATTTTAAAGATTTTTAAATTTCAATTTTCTGAAAATGACATTTTCCAACGAATGACTTCACACCAACAGAGGCGATTCTAGAATTTTTTCTAAAATTTTGCAATGCAGAAAGAGATTAGAATTGAACTGTTTACTGTAATTTAAAAACATCTGATACAATTGAAATATACTTTTTGGTATGTTATAGGAAAAAAGTAGTTTTGTCAGATTACGTATTAAAAACTCAGTTTATAAAACCATGTTTAATTTTTTATAGTTAATTTCACAATACGTGATTTGTATATTGCACTATGATTTTAAGAATTCAAATTGCTGATGAGTTTTTTTATTTACAATTTTTATGGAGTAAACAATTATTTATTTTCCTTATTTCAGAAATAGGTGAACAGCAGAGGTTTGTTTTGATGTAGAAAATTTCTACTATTTTTAATACTTATGTGCTGTATTTTTTGTATTTATTGCTCCAAAGAAAATACACACAATATGTGTGTGTGTGGTGACGATTAAATAAGAGTCTCTGAGAGAAAATACTTTGGTGACAAATAAGATCATTAGGGCGATTCTACTTGCTTTCAAATTTTATTATTGTAGATCAAAGTAAAAGTTTTGTACAATAACGGAGAGACAGATAGTGCAACATAGTGAAAAGTTATTGATAAATTAAAATGCAGCTAGAACCATTTATGTTTTAAAACTAAAATTTAAAATAGTTTGTATAATTTTGTTTTATGGGAAGTTTTAAAATTTCAAACTGGGATTAAGAAATAATGGCGGGAAGCAACGTCTCATATTTTTACAGAAGCAAGAAAGTATTCTATACATTCAGTTTTTTTTTTATAAATTAGAATCAGATTACAAAGTATATTATATACATGAATATGAGAAAACCTAACGAAGGTTTTTAAAAATGGAAGTTCAAAGACTGAATTTTTACCTGTGTAAATGACAGTTTGCAAGTAATATAGTGATCAAGATTATTGTTTTTCTTTAAATACATGAGAGTTTAACAATATCAACAAAGTATGTTAATTGAACAAAGGTCTATACAAAAAAAAACATAAAGTAACAGGAACTCATTTAGTTTTCAATGCTATTATTGTTCCTGTAACCGAGCCACTATTCAAATATTCTCCATTGTGTTTAAAATTTTGCAACAAAATACTAAACTATCATATCTTTCAGGAGATTAAAATTTATAGTTAAAACAGAAGTTGACTTTATGTTCAAGAATACTTTTAGCTACCAAATTAAAACTTCCGTCACATAAGTTGCATTAAATAACAAATGATAAACTTAGTGGTTTGGAAAAGTAGTTTGAATTTCAAATATAAAAAATGTAAAGTAGTCAAATAAAATAGAATTCAACACAGTTAGGTTTTTTGAAAATGTAAGAGGATAGTTTGTAAAGAATTTCTTTAAAAGAATAGCAATTTCTTTTCAAAAGTTCTTAAAACATATTTATAACTGCAAGATTTATCTTATAATATTTCTGCCTATCATTGTAATATTAGTTAATAGTATTTCTAACTGAAAACACATTTTTAGACTGTATGACATTTCTGTACTTAAATTAGCTCATCCAGATTAAAATAAAACACTTGTATGAACTCACTAAGCATTTAATGCAGGAAAATCTAATGCTCAATTATTTTTCATGTATTTTTTTTTTCTTTTTTGGACACGTTAAGTCTGTCCATTTACTTTTTTTATTCCTTTGTCATATACATCACAAAATGTAGAATATATTTCATTACGTTTTTTCGAAACATCTCTTTATGTAACGAGATCAACGTGCAAAATTAGTCGCATTGATGCTTCTGATATACTTAATAATAACTAGCAAAAAAAGCCCCCTGCAAAATTCTGTTATGTAACGCAAAATCTATTGTAACTAGATAGATTTTTAGTGCAAGTTTCCTCTGGCTAACTCTAATAAGGCTTATTTATGTGTCTGTATAGAGTTTTTTCTTTCATTTTGCTTGCTTCTCCCTTTTGTTTTGACATTGTCTTGTATAAACTTCCAGAGTTCTAATTCATAATCAAACGTACCCAAAAAAGTGCGCTAAAACTTAGACAAAACAAATTGTTCATTTTTAACAAAAAGAAGACTTTTCATTGAAATTGGCCGAGAGTTAGATCAATTTGACTTTAAAAAAATCTGCCTCTTTGCTTCAAAGTTTATCTTAGATATGATGTAACGTGTAGATAGTATGAACACAAAAGAAATTATCAATCAAAGGAGGCGTCAGAAATGAGCAATGTTTTCTTATACTTTGTGGGATAGTAATTGACAACCAAAAAAATACAGTACTTGATACTCATTTGTAGGGTGGAGGAGTGAAAGTAAAAAGAGATACGAAATCAAAAACTTACTCGAGTCTACGTCCTCATCTGCCAAACTTCCCCACATATAACAGTAGCTATAAAATAAAATAAGCAACCAAACATATTGGCGGCAATAAACATCCGATACCATCGCAAAAGTTGAAATGTAATGACTACAATCACATGACCCTCAGAACACCCAAGAAAACGGTGTGAAACAATCTCTCTCTAAATTCAAGAGTGGCCTCTCTTAAGCCTCCCCTGAATGCTGTATGTGGGGGTACCTGACTCTAGCAGTGCCAACTTGGCGACGATATTTCAACGCCAACAGCGCAAGAGAGAGCATGTTCTGCACAGAAATGCTCACATCAAACTAATCGTTAAATCTCTCTCCAAGAATTTATTTATCTTGACAGAAAGGAGTTTTCATAGCATAAGGGAATTTTTTTCGTCGGATTGATAAAGTTTCGGAAACTCAAACATGCTTTCAGAATTTAAGTCGGGAGTTTTTAAGATACATTTTTAGAATATATGTTTTTTAGCTGTAAAATAAATATAACAGTACCTATTTTCTCTCAAGTATTTAATATCACGACGGTTCTAAAATTTAAGTCGGGAATTTTTCTTGCCTAAATTTTGAAATAAACCTTATAATATTTCTGTAAAAATAATAAATTACCACCTTCAAATCATTTACTCAATAAAGAACAAATGAACTTATTTTCAAAATTTAAGTAAATACGTCTTATGAACTGTTTCAAACCACATGTTTTAAAATTGCCTATAAAAAATAAATCATGATTGATTTTAGAATAATTAATTAGTATCTACTCTAGTAAAATTAACTCTAATACACTTTTATTGTTCATATCCAATTTTAGATTGATTACTCAACATGGAATAAGAGATACTTTTTTATTTTTAAATTAGACCAAATGTTTCTTATGAACAATGTAAGAATATATCGTCGCCTCAGAGCAAGAGTAAGACATCTAATTCCAGTAATAACACTGAGATATCTTACTGTTGCTCTGAGGCGACGATATGTGCTTCATAATCAAAACGAAAAATATCTATTTAATGGGGTAAGTAAATTAAAGTAATCCATGCAATATTCTATCACATATTTAAAAATACCATGTAGTGTTAAAACACTTCAAATTTAATTTTCAAGTAGGTTAATGTGGGGCAAAGTGAAATAGCTAAGATGACTGAAGTTTTTAGGTTGAAAAAATTTGAAATTTGTTTTGAAAATTATATTATACAAAGAAAGAACATTGTATTTCATGGTAAACTTGAATTGAAACAGTATGTTTTACTTTTGGCAGCAAATTTGCACCTCCGAAAAAAAAGCAAAAACTTTTCACATTATTTTTTTATGGGGCAAAGTGAAAACTGAAATATTTTTCAAATGAAATGTTTTCTAATCGATTATAAAAATATTTTTCTTCAAATAAATCAGTAAATGAAAGGTTGAATAACTAAATGAAAAGATAATGAACCAATAAACGAATAATTAAATAAATAAATGAATTAATGAATGAAGAAAAATAAATGAGTGAGTAAAAGAGTGAATGAGAAAGAAAAAATGTGAATGAATGAACAAATAAGTGAATTACTAAATGAAGGGATGTAAATAAATTAATTAATAAAAGAATACTGAAGTGATTTAGTAAGTGATTGAATAAGTAAATGAAATAAACTATTTCACTTTGCTCCATACACTTTCCTCCGCATAAACTTGACTAATTGTGCAATATATTTGAACTACAAATGAGATTAATATTAACAAAATAAATACTGAACCGAATATTAGAAGGTCCCAATTAATGTTTAAAATGTAAATAACAAGAACTTTATCATTTTTTAATAACAATAATATTTTTTGACTTACAACAATATGAGCATCCACTTTTGAAAAGTGCCTCTATTATCATATGTAGGGATTGCAATACCGGACCAAAAATTCAATACCGGCATTCGGTATTTTCAAAACAAGATACCGGGATATCGATATGAATACCTGTATTAGAAATTCCTCCAAAAATAGTGTAAAGCATATTGTTTTGTTGCCACATTTCATAATTTTGTGCATAAACTGTATTATTTATGAAAACGTATTGTGAACAAATATAAAATGAAGGAACAAATGCCATAATAAAAACCAATAATAGTAAGAAACATAATGCATATATTGAATTATCTCAAAGTCTGGAACTCATGTTAGTGCACAACTTTCCTGCAGTTGAAAATATTCTTTTTGAATTCACTCAGGTCGGCGGTACTGTTAACCATACGCGATACACCTCCAATAATTGCCACGAAATCCTTCATCTTCAAATAATTCGGTCTCTTGCTTGTTATTTTTGGATAAATCCTTTTGGATGTGTGTGTGTGTGTGTGTGTGTGTGTGTGTGTGTGTGTGTGTGTGTGTGTGTTTCTTTTGTATTGTTTGTAATTTTTTTTTAATTTATAGCTAGTTGTAATTTATCTTCGAAAGACGATAATTTTAAAATATTAACACCATCTTACGCGATTTTCTCTTGATCTGGATAGGTTTGTGTTTGCATTTTATTAGCCCTTTAATTGGAAATTAATGATGAACTGAGCAGAATTTGATATTGTTAGTTTCTTTAATTCGCTTTCGTTGTCTTTGAAATTTTCTTTACAACTATAACAATTCAAATATTTGAAAATATGTTCCAGTTGATTATGCCTTACGTTAGGAGAAAATTTAGACGATCATCAACCAGAGCGCATGGTTTCAACAGCTATTCTCTTGACAACAGCAGTAAAGGCGTTGGGCGTGATCCATCCAAGTACAATGTAAACAAATCCTCTATTATGTGTCTCAGATTGGAAAACACCGATAATGCTGTTTAAGATTTAAAAAATGAATTTGCAGCTGGTGTCATTTTGACTTTACTGAGACTAAAAATTTTTAGAAGACATTATGGGTTAGGTAGTGAAAGTATTTATCGATTGCCAATCATTGTATCAGAAAAAGTTTTTGAAGAATTACTTTTAGCACCAAAACTTGAATCAGGAACAAAAGATGCAATCACTTCAGTCTAAGAAACAATTACATTCCTTGTATAGTGTGGCTCTGGTAACTTGGTGCTTGATCTTGAACGAGCTCATTTATGCTTGGGTTAGAAGAGGGGAAAATCTTAGGTTCGCACCACACCAATAATAGTTATCGCAATTCAACCCTTTTTTTCTAACACTCGTTTTAACATATGGAACCGTTTAAGCCTCAGCGGCTCGGAAGTGAACTTATCAGAGGAGCCAGACTGTAAACTAATGACTAAATCAAATGTCTCCCTTCATACAGCTTCAGTAACTACTGAGCTATGAAAGGAGTATGTAACATGAACAATCATTTCTTTGGATCGCTTTGCGTCATAGTTTTTCAGTTGCGTCATAGTTTTTACTGATGCTCAAATAATTTTAAGAGTTCCATCAGTCACAGTAACACAGAGAGGGAGGGAGAAGGGGGGGACATGCGGAGTTGAATGTTTTAGAAAAATACCTTCGTGATAACTTTTACTTTTTGTTACCTAAAATAATTTCCTCCTTTTCTCTTGGTAAACAAAAATGCAGAACAACATGAGAGAAAACAATATAAATATGAAGCGAGAAACAACACTTAGATTTTTCAAATAACGATTTCTTTTTCAGTAAGCTTGAAAAATCTTGGAAGTCATCCTATTTTTGTGAAGAAAAAACGATTATTAATTAGGTTGACAGTTTAACTATGATTATATGAAAATACAAAAGACAATGAAAAGAGTGAAATGAATAGTTATCCAGAAGCAACGTTCATTTCTGTGTCAAATTGATAAATGGCTCTGTAAAATGAACTTGGAAAAGCCTTTGTTTCCTCCTACTCTCTAGAGTTTGTCTTGTGTTCATTTGTATTATCTTATTCTTATAATTAAATAAGCTATGATAACAAAGTAAGATAAATAGGTACCATAAATCCCACACATCTGATTTGTCGTACGTTATTTCGAAATTAATCGCGCAAGGTTCTGGTAAATTTCAAAACAGTGACTCTATCAAATCGCACAATCTCAAAAATGAAGTTTTTCTGATACTTAAAGAAAAACTTTAAAATCATCAGACTGAGTTTACGTTACACAAAAAAATGTTTCTGAGATTGATTTTTTTAAATTTTAATTAATCAAATTGGAGAATATAAATCAGCTTTGTTCATGTTTTTTTTTTCAATATGACTATGAACGCTGTTAACAACTTGAACGTGAATCTTCTGGTAAGGGGTACTTATACATTGTACAGAGAGCGGCAAAAAAAATCTGGACAAGCAATTTTCATACAACTTTATTGAAAATGAATAAATTAACGCAACCAATAGTAATACGACTAGACCTTAAGAAATCAATAAATGTAATTGTTTTTAAACTGGCCGCCGTTTGCAATTTCACAGAAGCGCAAACGCTTATTGAAATTTTCAGCCATTGGTCGCATGTCTTTTACGTTTAATCTATCCTATTTCCGCCAAAGAAACGTATTTAGAGAGTCCAAATATTTGTGTGATTTAGGGTAGACCCTAGACTCTAAAATAGGCCATACACCATAATCCATGGAATTGAGATATAGCCAATAGGGTGCCCACTCTGCCATCATATCAGGAAAATTTACCTTGCACTTTTTGGCTTGCATTCTTGTCGTTCTGGAGAAGTAAACTGGTGCGGGGTTAAAAGAAACATCAAGTCTGCATTGCAAAGTGCTTATCGGCTTACAGAAGTACACCACTTTCTAAAATGTCCAGCTGGTACACTTTTTGATTCATTTTAACGCCCTCATCCATAAAAACCAGATTTTTTTGCCGCTTGGGCAAATTTAAACACACACCAAGACCAACTTAAGATTATGTCAATGTTTAGCATTTGTCAAGGTTCATGAAATGTCTACAGACTAAATGATATCATTCTGAGAGTTATGAGCTAG
Organism: Uloborus diversus; assembly: GCF_026930045.1. Taxonomy (NCBI): domain Eukaryota; kingdom Metazoa; phylum Arthropoda; class Arachnida; order Araneae; family Uloboridae; genus Uloborus; species Uloborus diversus. The sequence goes on along the minus strand of NC_072740.1, from coordinate 21,572,483 downwards.
TTGAACGGTAAAGAGCTGCTCCTCAGTGAAAGGAATCTCTCCCCAATGGTGACTTGAGGCCCGTCTCAAAAGTTTTTGGCCTTTTGGAGCATCACGAGTTTGTTTTCTTCAGAAAAAGGCTGAACTTTTTGGACATTGTAAAGCTTCTGTCTGAGATCTGTTATTGCCCTCAACTGCACTGATCGGTCACACATTCCCATTTCACCAACGACCTCTCATAAAAACCCGAGGTTTTTTTTTTTTAACTCGCTTTTTGTTTGCCTTACGATCAACAGAAGTGTTAATTGTACGTTTTTGTACACTTCCCTGGACTTCGACTATCATTTTCAGGTTCCTTGAACGGTAAATTGCATCAAACACTGTTCGCCGAATTACATCAAGCAAACAAACTGTCGTTCTCCTTGGTTAAACAACTTTAAAATAGCGGATATTTTACTTGACATGGAAAAAATGCCAAAAAAACAAAATATAAACTAGGAGGCTGATTATTAACTGATTTCTAACTGAAATGAGAGGCAAAAATAAATAAACACTCTCATTAAAAGTAAATTAGGGTAATTCCATAGAAATGTCAACCTCAACCTCAGAAATTTTTTTTCCCCAAAGCCTTAATAGTGACCTATCATTTCATTCAGCATACTTTCTAGTACATAAATCCAGTAATAGTTTGCAAAAATTTCATTCGGTATTTTTCATCTGGCTTTAAACGTGCGAGGTTGTAGAAAAGGCTTAGCATGTGCAAAAAACATGCGTCTACGTTTTCTTGTGTAATGTAAAACTTTTTGCAAATTTTTAAAAGAACTAAATTTATTCTAAATGATTAGATGCTGACCGAATAAAATTGACTGTTATTTTTGCATACATTATAAGATAAGTACTTTAATTAGTTTGGTTATTTCACTGAAAATATTTACGTTACGTTAGTCACGAAAATGTACTATTTTCTGTTTAAAAACTAAACCAGATGATTGAACCAAACAGCACTTTTTATTTTCTTACATCTGTATCATATCTTCTTAAAAAGTGCAAAATATTTATTTCAGTATCAGTAGATATAAAATAATTAGTGTGACTAACGTAACATTTGAGCTGTGACTAACGTAACAGTTTGCATGTGACTAACGTAACATTTTAAAAATGACTGCTAATATTTAAACTTATTTAATTTAATGTACATTTTCATGTACAATTTTGAATATACATGCATTCTATATTGATTAAAAATATAAAGGGTGAAAAATACCAGTAAAATTACATTGTATATACCTTCTGTTTACTTAAAAAAATACTTTTTTAAAGGTCTTTATAAAGATACTTCCAATTTAAAGAATTATTAAAAAAGAAAAAAAGTGAGTAAAGCAAATTGAGTACCCTGCTGAATTAGCATTCAACACAAGAATCCAAGCTTAAGAATTAAGTTAATAGAAGTACAGTCTTAACAAAGAAGAACGTCTGTATTTTTTAGAAAATACATGTCCACCTATTATTAAAATGAAGTAATGGCTGCTCGTTGGAAAACATTTGAAAATGTTACATGATACAGTGACAATAAGCGCTGCTGCCATATATTTCAGAAAATGCAAGAATGATCATTTAGAAATTCAAACATTTGCGGTGATATCTGGAATTAAAATGCATTCTGCAAAAACGTTCGAATATTTTTTTTTTCAATATTACATTTTAATTCAAAAGCATTCACAACACGATTCGTTCGATGAATCAGTAAACCTTAAAAAATAATATGCCATTGAAAAGTACTGCGGAGTTTCTTATGACGATAACTTGTATATCGGCAGAATACTAGAATTCGGTGAAACTGTCAATTTGCATAAAGTTAATTTTTTTAAAGAGAGATATTTAGGATTTAATTAGCCCAAGAATGATGTTATCCAGTTTGTAAAAGCATTTTTTTTATTTGTTTATTTTTTTCGCACATTCAAATTGAGTTAATTGAACTGAATCCTTCCATTCAATTTCTTACACTATTATAGAAAAAAAAGTAAAGAAAGAACCATAATGCAACACAAAGAAGGTTCCTAAAAAGTGTAAAAGTAATATAAGAGCAAGAAATCAGTTATAAAAAGTATTTTATGTGCATTCATTGTTTGTTATTCGATGGTTACGTTAGTCACGTTACGTTAGTCACACACAGTTTTTCGTAAAAGTACCATTAAGGGCCAAAAAAGATTCATCTGTAACAAATCTGTAGTACATTTTTAAAAATAGATTGTTTACCTCTTACAAATATATCGGCCAATTTTAAATGCCTGCGTAAGATTCAGAAAAATTTGCCTCGTAACATAAGCATTGTTTCTCAGGGTTGCAAAAATGTTACGTTAGTCACAATGCCTTTTTTGGTGAAAAAACACCTGCCAGCGCTTATTTTGCTTCAAATTATTGGTGGAAATGAAAAATAGTCACCTTGTACATTTTAAATCTGCATATTAAACCAAAATACATTCATTTTTACTGCCGGTGTAAGTAGAAAGAGTTTGAAAATCAGATGCGAATGTTACGTTAGTCACTATGGAATGACCCATTAGTTCACTTCCGTTCGATGATGCAAAATCTTTATCCGAGTTTTTTTTTTTCCGCACCCTGTATTTAATTTTACTGGAAAATTATTATGCAAACAGAAGAGAATGGACTTGAAATGATCAAATGAGGTAAAGAGAAGCAAAGGGATGCAAGTGGCAAAATTCAAAATTTGGAGATAACCAGTACAAATGGTAGGTGAACCTCTCCTCTGTCTTGGGACAAGAGATTGTACTAGTAGCCCTGATAGGTGCTGCTGTACACCATGATTTAGAAAAAAATTTCAATGAAAACGTACCTAGGATTTGATCTTTAAACGCGTTTTAATCGAAACTTAAAATAGTCTACTTGCATCCCTTTGCTTCTCACTGCCTAAAATGTGATTGATCGAGAAACACACAATCCGACCATGTATTAACTTAGTTATTTCGATTTATTGAACTAGTATTGTCCGAGTTTCGTGAAATCTACTAGCTTTGTCATTATCAGCGTGGGCAGATAAATTTTCAGTACACAAGATTTAATTTACAGGGCACTTAGTGTATAGTGAACTTGCAAATGTTTATCATTATCAAGTAAAAATAACTAATAGCATTGGCATATTGAGTCAGGATCACTTTCTAAGTTTGATAATAACAAGATGATGTTTTTTTAAATCTTTTCCTCATTACTAAGTTCTCTCATATACATTTTTGAATTTTATGAACAAAAAAATAAAATTTACTGCAATACTGGTGTTTCAGTTTTTTTTAGCAATTTTGAATTTCACGCAATGGTAACATTTGTCGCTTTTTCGAAAGTAATTTCCGCAGTTAAACTTCGTGACGAAAATTCTGCAGTACCTGGATGTTTCTGAAGTACCTGTTGTACTGGAAAAACAACTTCAGTTGTTTTTTCAGCACAACAGTGTTAAAAGTGCACGATTTTTACTTTTTTCAATATTGAGATAAGTACGTAAATAATCTCTTTATTCCTTGCAGTGAAAAGAGCTTTACTACAAAAAAGGATTTCCTGTTTTCCTCTTAATAAAACTGGTCACTTCCGGAAACTTTTCCACTATTTTCATTTTTCTCTTCGGTTCAGGGTTGATGTCTTAGTTTAATGAGCAGTGTACAATTGACTTCTACGATGCAGAAAATGTTTGCCAGTGGAACAAAAAATCTTACCTGTATTTTCTATAGCGATAGAAAAATGACGCGTTATTTTCCCCTCCTACTCTCATCGTCTTCTCATCATTTCTCTCCCTTAATTTTCATATCTTCAGTCTCATTATTTGTTTCGTCTTCACATTCTAAAACATTTTCGTCATTTGCATCGACTCGACTCATTTAGAATTACTACAGGTCAAAATGAATTACAAGGTCTGAAAAATAGTTATGTAAAGTCATCAATGTGTAAAATAATTGGTTCGTGTTAAAAATAATAATCTTTGCTAATAATAAAGCTGAAAGTCTGGATGTCTGTTACGCGCATAGCACCTAGACCGTTCAGCCGATTTTCATGAAAATTGGCACAAAATTAGTTCGTAGCATAAAGGTGAGTACTTCGAAGCAATTTTTCAAAAATTCGATTTTGTTATTTTTCTATTCTAATTTTAAGAACATTTTACCGAGCAAATTATGAAAAACTTGGACGATCAAATCACCATAACGTAGACGAGCAAATTGGCAAGAACTTCATCATCCATTATTTGTAAATATACAGGCGAATCAAACGACCTTTTATTCTCTACTCTTGGCAAAGCCGTGCGGGTATCACTAGTTAAGTAATAAAATGGGAATCTAAGCATGCAATATAAATAAGTCAAACTGAAAAGTATTAACAACTTCTGCTAGTGATTGAATCATGAAAAGAGAGAAAACGTAGATTGAACTTCTTCAAAGTGATAAATATGAATTTGTTTTGCGTACCTAGAAATTGACTTTTTTGTCAAAAAATCACAAACTAGAGTTAAAATCTAAAAATTAACGAATGTAAACAGAAAATTACATCACTATTTAAATTCGTTGAACATGAGTTGTGAGTTTCATTCTAGGTCCATTCCCTATTTTCAGACCATTAACAGTTGCTTCAGTTTTCATTTTAGAACTAAATACTTAAAGGAGCATTACCGATAAGAATGCTCCTTCAGAAAACGCTAAAACAATATTTCTCAATGTTATATTTCTATGAATTTACCAACATTTATTGCTGGCTCTATAATGTTGCATTAAGCAGAAATAAATGATTAACATATTGTATTTTAGCATTTCTGACTTAGCTAATCGCTTTTGATACATTGCGTATGGAGTTAAGCTTAGGACTGATGACTGTGTTGGAGGAATTATTGATTACATTCCATTTATTTCACCACATTTAAACACATTAAGATTCTGCAATTTAGGGGGATAAACTTTGTTCCCATTAAATTCCATTATCTTGCCGTTACGACACATTTCCGCATATTCGACGCATTGGCAATCTAACTAGGTTGAGCTGAAGTTCATAGTTTTTTTAAGTGCAAGTAATATTTCAGGACTCCCAGCTTTTTTAAAATTTACTAATAGAATTGTTCTATAGATTTTATGTTTCACCATCAACTTTTTTTATCTTGTCAAAATCTTGATTTCTATACAATTCAGGTCTTGGTTAGTGACGCTGTTAAGAAAAACATTTAAAGTTCTTATAGTTGAGCAGTAAAATAAAATACACACACATCATAACCCCAATTTAACGATTGTCAAGGGACTGAAAAGAGTTAAATTAAGGATATCGTTAAATGGAGGGGCATATACATTTAGTGCCGTTAAACCCGGACCAGTGAAATGTATTATTAAATTGAGGAAATCGTTAAATCGGGTATCGTTAAATAAAAATAATACTGCATAACCTAAAGCACATGGTACGGTGCTTTAATGTCATTGTGTTGCAAATTTATTATTTATGTAATGTAAATTTACGTGTGAAGGCTGTAATGGGAACTTAAATGAAGTATTTCATATTCACTTTTTTTTTCACTGAATTCATATCAGTAAGACAATTTTAGACTATACCAACATTCGTACTATTATTTGTTAAGTGAAAATTCCGAGTTTACAACAGTTTTTGTAAGGAAATAAATGCGTTTTTTATGGAAATTCTGAACCTGCTTTTGTAAACACCAGACCATAGTCTAGAGACTTCGTGTTTTCCAGAAAAATCTACTCATAATAACAACACAGAAAAGGAAGTAATCCCAAACTGAAACGCGAAAAAATAGCATAGGTGGACGTAAGAAAGTAAAATGCAGAATTCCTACACTGATCCAGAGAAGAAAAGTTTGATGGGAGGTTGAGCAGGAATGTTTAAAATTTTGAAAACTTTTCAAGATATTTAATATGATTTGAAATAGTTGATTTTGAACTTATTTAATGAATAAATACATTATTTTCATCATTTAGTACTAAAACAATACTAATTATGATCTTAATAAGAAATATTATGATATTTGTAAAAATTGTTCAAAGTTGCCTCCCCCCCCCTCCCCCGTCAAACGCTCATCTTAATGTATAATAATTTGTTTAATTTTGCACGGACCATCATAAATTACGAAAAGCAAATAGTAGATTTTGTAAACTCCGCTGCCACTTTTGTAAAGCTGATAGATTCAGCGCCCCCCCCCCCCCGCTCCTCTGCAAGTAGAAATGAACACTGCGGAGCCGTCTTTAATATTTAATTGTACAACGAAACTTGTAGCTGCAGTCGGCTCCCGCTACAACGCGATCCGACTTACGCGAAATGGCTATAACGCGATTTTTTTCACCAAGAAAGAATTTTAGACATAACGCGAATTCCTCGCCCGCAACACGAATTTCGGAAGGGAATCGCGGTATGCAAGTATCGGCTTTGTAAATGGCTACTAAAAAAAAAAATTTCCGTGAATGGACTTTCATCCCTTAAGCATCACTGAGATCGGAAGTTCCCCCACCGTACTAGTCTGATACATCGCATATACAAATAACTAATCCTCATTTTCCATTTTTTGTTTCATTCTAAATGTGAAAAATGTTGAAATAACACCTAAGAGCGCTGTTTCATCTTGTGAAGATAGAAAGAAAAAGAGAAAGTTTCTGTGAATTAAAGAAAAGCTAAAGATTACGTGCTGGATCAAATGCGTCGAAAGTAGCACGACAATTAGGTATGAGTGAATCTTCCACATGTGCCATTAAAAGTCAAGAAAATGGAGTCTATAAAAATTCACCGCGTAGTATATAAGCAAAATGCAAAAACTATGAAAATGGAAGCTGCTCTTCTATTGTCAATTTAAGAAACCAGGAAGAGGGGTGTTTGCGTTGCCATAAATGGAAACGTTATAAAAGAACTAGTGAAGCAACTGTATTGTGTATTTAAAAATATATAAGAATAACGGGTTGATCACTCAGCATAAATCATCATCATCTTCACTTTTTTAAGTTACAAATATCATTACTGGATCCACTGTACAGTAAAACTATAATGCATTTGTTTTTCTTACTACATACTGTACTGGTTTATTTCATGTATTTCTTTCCCATTGATCATTGATTTTGTTCATCGTAGAAGTATGCACAAAAAATGTTGATGTTGAATAAACCGTTTTTTTTTTTAAATACAAATAAAAATCCAGTTATTTAAGTAAGAAACAGTACTGTATAGTTGAGAAATGGTTTTTAACAGTTTGAGGTGGTGTTTACAAGTGTCTAAAATGTATAGAAAAGTTTTTATACATACCCTTTTCCACAACGCGAAATTTCGACTTACGCGAGGAGTCTTGGAACGCATCCTTCGCATAAGTCGGGACTCGACTGTATTCTTGTATATGAGATAATGGAATTAGTGACCCCCCCCCCCCCCCCCCCGCTCCTACTCTAGTTCTAGATACGTCACTGACGAACTTGATTCACCATTTAGAAGCTTAGTATGATACATAAACAACTCCTTCAGCTCCCTTAGGCTGCAAAAAAGCGGATTTTAACATAGGGTATGCAGAGCAAAATGCTGCCGAAAAGGGAAAAGACTGGCTGTTTGAAGTTTAAAAAAATGATTTTTAAGTGGTTTTTCTGAGATGATTCCTTGAGTATTGTTGAACAAGTGATAATAACAACACTGAATGTTTAATATTAAAACAAAAAGGGTGATAAAATTAAAAGGAAAAAAAATATCTGAAAAGAAAATTATTTTCCCAGGAAAGCAGTCTTACGGTGCTTTCCGGCACCCATAATCCCTGATATATACACACACACACACACATTGCTCTAAACATACAAGAGGTTAGTATGACTCGGATGCTTTTGAAAATGGTTTTTAGTTTTCTAAAATGTTAGCACTTTTGAATTTAAAAATATATTCTGAAGAATATTTTAAACTACTAAATGATATTTATTTTTATTGTAATATTGAGAAGTAATGTTATATTAACGCTATTTAACTTATAATTTTTAATCTTTCATGGAGCTTTACAAATATTCATAGAAGTTTAACTATATACAGCTTTGACTTAAAACAAACTTTAGTTTATTTTCTGCGCAACAAATCTTTTTTTTTCGCTTGAAATTAATTACGATTATGTTTTTCAACAACATAGATTTCATTTAAATAAATTTTACAAAAAACAAATAAAGCAAATAATGCTTTCCCATCAAAAAAAAATCGCTAGAACTCTGGCAACGAGTTAACGTTAAAATAATTATTTTGCAAAATATTTCCATAACTGTCTTGTAGTAAATTTTTTCAAAAATATTCTTTTTCTTCAAACAAAAATTTTGTACTCTTTATATGAGTTAGAAGACATAATTTTATCCTTTATTTTTAATGTCGTTAATACTTGGTTTTGCATTTATTCACTTATCGATAAATTTAGATTTTTTTTGTACAAACAATTGTTTTGAACTGAAAGTAATTAAATTTTCCTTGACTTTAATTTCTTTACTTTTAAACTGTGTTCCCCTTTTTAACGAATATAGAAAAACTAGAAAATCTTATTTTCTACTTTTTTCCTAAGCTTCTATTTCTTCCTTTGAGGCTGTCAATTGCAGTTGAAAGCGGTTTTCTCTGCCGAATGAGTATCTCCGATGAAATGCTCGATTTACAGAAACCTTCCGTCGGTTTTCGCTTCTGTTGAAATCGCACTCCAACAAAATAAATCCTTTCACAGAATAAAATGATCGAAACGGCTTAAAATTATACATATTTCAGTATTAGATGTATACTAATGACTTCATACCGTGACGTATTTAAAAAAGCTTTTTGTAACTTTTCAGAGGAAAACCTTACACGCAGAACAGAAACGGACTACGCGCGAATATTTACCAGAAAAAAGTACATATTTTCTTCTGTATAAATGCATAAATTTTAATCTTTTCAGTACAGCTTACAATAATAATGTTTGGAAAGTAACAAAACTCCTAAGGAGAAATGGTTGCTGTTTGATTAAAACCGCAAAATATGTGTGTCTTCTCATTATCATCCCCTGGCACTGGAAAATTTACCTATACATCCCTGATATGCGAAAAAAAAGGAACATATAACGGAAAGTTACAAGTCGAAAAACAAGTTGAAAGTATTGACAAGACATACGAATAACGGCTACCAATATTCCAAATATTTAGGCACCTTATTCATAAATAGAAGCAAAACATTAATTTTTCCCCCTTCGTATCTAAACTACAACAGGAGCATGTGCTTTACGCATTTCACGGTTTTCAAATAGTTTATATATTCTACAGTTTACTCGTGTTATCTACAAATTGTGTTAAATTTTTTATTATTAATTTTAGATGAAACAAACATATCTAAAGCATATTAGGGCTCAAAACGCGGGTAAAAAAAAATATTCTCCGAGAATATGTTATAATAAGAAGTTGGTTCTAACAGATTCAATATCATTTAAAAACACTTGATCTGATTTGATTATATTTTGTGAAAAACTATGGAATTGCGAAACCTATTTAAAAAAAAATTCTTAACAATTTTAAAGTTAATAACATCAAATGTTCGATGCTGTTTAAAGTTAATATCTTAACATTCGACTTATCAAGCCTCCAGAATAAGCTTCAATTTTCCCACTTTATTACGAATTAAGCTTTACCTTTCCTATTCCTATTTTCAAATGTATTCCATCAGCGTTGATGTAAGCAAAAAACGCAATTTAAAACAGAAAAAAAGCAATCTGAATCACTTTTGCAGTTCGTTACTTTCTCCTTGAGTTGCTTTTAATGCCTCATCCCAACCTATTCTATGTTTGGAAGAAACAGTTACAAGAAACCATTAAAATCAAGGCACCAGTTAATGTCGTTCTAACACAAATTAAAGAAAATTGCTATGTTAGTTTTTATTTATTTATTGGAGTTGTCTTTTTATCCAACAAAAGAGGATTTTTTTTATTTTTTTACATGATTAAGATTCAACCTAGAGCAAAATGAAGGAATGTTAAATTTTCAATGCATAAAATAAATAAAAATATATTAATCCTTAGACAAAAGGATCAAACGCATAAGTAATTTTTTTTTTTTTTTTTTTTTTGTGGGGTCTTCAAGGAATTAGTGTGGGGGGAGGGTAGCATTATCGCTGTTGGAGGAAATAGGCGCTCCTGCTTTGCCTGTGTGCGTCAAAGTTAAGAACCACTATCAAGCTTTTAAGTGGATAGTTTTTCCAGAGGAACAACTTTAAATTAAGATTAAGCTTGAGTTTTATTTTGTTATTAAGGATAAAAGCAGGCCCACCACAGTCGGGGGGGGGGGGGGGGTATTAAGGGGCTAAGGTTGACCCTCCTGGTTTTTAACAAAAATGTATTTATAAATGTACTTGCAAAAGTGTAGTATGATAGGAAAAGGGACGCGCGCGGGGGAACGATGCCAACGAAAATATTAGTCTTTTTTTTTTTTTTTTTGAAAAAACACTAAAAATATAATGTTAATTGATTTCAAAGCACCTTTTTTTCTGGCGAGTTCCCTAAATCCCAAGGCGAGTTCTCGGAAACATTATTTCCAGCTCCTGCTATGTGTATGTGGGTGTTTTTTGTTGCTTTTCGGCATGATAAGCATTTTGTACACTTCTGCCGTGGGAAAGCAAAGAGTAGTATCAGCTTTTTTTTTTTTTTTTTTGCCACATTCTGTTCTTTAGCCAGGGGTGCCAACCTGGGAGGGGGAGGGGTCGTAGGGCAGACTGAGGCATTGAAATATTTAGGGGTGGGGATTGTTTTAAGGGGTATTTTTCTCATTTTGAATTTTGAGGAGGGGTCTCTTGCTTTCTGGGGGTTGTCTTCGTGATATGAAAGGGGTGCGCCCTTGCCCTTAGGAGGGATTGGACACCTCTACCTTAGCCTTAGTGTACAAAATTGCTTATTTGGTTTCCGCTGAAAATTAAAAATGAAATGAACGTCATATTCAAACGTTTCCCTTTTTGGAATCCAAAACGCGTTTCTTCAAATATCTCAAAAATTCATTTCTGCAGATACTGCGTTTTAACTTCCCATGGTAGAATTGACCTTTTCCCTAGTAAAACTTTGAAGAGACGAGCTGGATAAAAGTATATTATTGAATTTTAGTAGATTTTACTATAGTACTTTAAGTGTTAATAACAATATTACTGATGTAATATAATTTTAAGTATTTCTTTTTATAGTTTTTATAAGTGTTAATTATGAATATTTCTTTTAGATTCTGTGCAAAGCTAATTTGTTTACTTTAGGCAATTAAATGTAAATTGTATAAAAAACCTCTAATTCAGAAATTTTATTCAACAGATTAATCTAAATACCGACAAGAGTTAAAGTAAAATAAAAATGAAATAATAAGTTAATTTGTACACTTAAGGCAATATATTTTTTTTTAAATTTCTAATTCAGAAGTTTTAATTAGCAGATTAATGTTAAATACAAATAAGAGATATAGTAAAATAAAATGAAAGACGCCAGTCGAAAGGGCAAAAATATGCTACTCACCCTGACAAATATGACACTGAACAAAATAATGATTAAAAGATAGAAAATTGTGGCACTTGAAGCATGCCGTGATTTTAAGCCGTGTACAGATATTTCAACCGTCAAACTCCCCCGAAATGCAAAATGGCATTCCGGGGGAATTTAAGGTGTTTTAACTGGAGGTGGCCAAGTTTTTAATAGCCCAGACTTATACCAAGCATATCCGAGTATTGTGGTGTAATAATCTGGAAATGAATAAGTGATTGTAGTTTGATTGAAACATATCTTTTAAAAATTATTCCAGTATTCTTAAAAATGAATAAAAATCATGCAATATGTTGTGCATTTACTTTATGCCCACTTTTAGCTAAAGTGGCAGATTTTGTTCGGACATCAGGGGTTGTTGTAAAGAACGTCGACTACATGAACAGTTTTTAAGAACAAAAATAACTATTTCCATCCATCCATCCATGATGTAATTTCCAATATCGATAATTTTGAAGCGCAGGATATTGACATTTTTATCCGTTGTTTACTTCTTAGATTTTTTTTTAATTAAAAACTAAATATTTTTCTTCGCAGTGGTCAGGCAATAAAACTTCATGTATTAATTATAACATTAAAAAAAGACTGATACCACAATCCATGACCATTTTGTTTCAACATCAAAGATCATTCGTTTTATTATAACTGTATATGAGATCAGCCTAGTCTGCTTTTTGTACTTATTCATATTAATTCTCCCAGATTATTAAGAAGTACTTACAACATATTTCATTCATGAGAATTAACACTTAAATAAATTAAGTTAAATGCACTAAAATACAAAAAAAAACTGAAATGTATTATTACCAGGAATGAAATGATACAATTTATGTTTAATTTCATTGTAAAAACGTCGTTCCTCTGGTCCTCTGGATAAAGCTTTCTACTTTACACTTCATAGGCTTGATGGTGATTCCTTTAATTTAACACGCACAAATAAGGAATTAATACACCACATCTTTCACATGCTTTGCAGATGACCCAAAATGCAAATGAGATGCCTTGCAAGATGCAGACGATGAAATCGCGCGGTGTTTTAAATTTTTTGCCAAGTCTTTAAATCTATTGACTTTTCTTGAGATTTCGGCAGATTTTAAGCCCGTATATCTCGAAAATGAAAAGACGAGGGCACACAATTTATGGGTCAAAAAATGGCTAAATATGCTCTTTCGAATGCGACAATTTTGAACTTTTTCCAGGATTTTTGAAGTCGTGTGATTCCCTGGTGAGTACAGTATTAATCAAAAGAAGGCCTTTGCAAGGTCGTACAAGAAGCGCGACGAATAGAGAAGATCGTCATTTGTCCATTATAGCGAGGTGTAACAGAGACGCTACAGCTTCTCATGATTTGTTTGCAGCCACAAGAACCCGAGTTTCAAGGTCAACTGTTTATAGAAAACTTCATGAAAGAGGGTTGTTTCCAAGAAGACCTACTGATAGCGTTCCGCTCACTGCTACCAACAGTAGAGCCTGTTTAACATGAGGCAGAAAACATAGAGATTAGAGCATGTAGCAATGAGCGACCGTTTTCTTCACTGGCGATAGTCCCGGTTAAACTTAATCAACGATTCTCATTGCATGTTCATAGGGAGAAAAAAATTTACTCGCTACCTTGCCCTCCATATCCGCGAAATCGACATCGTGGTGGCGAAGGTTTGATGGTCTGGGCAGGTATCATGTTGAATGACTCCATGTCTTTGAAAGAGGCTCTGTGACAGCTATGAGGTGTAGGGATATGGGATGAGAACTGCGTTATTAAGCGAGTGGGACCAACTGCCCCAGGAACTCATAAACTGCCACATTTCAAGTATGGAATCACGCTGCGTGGCCTGCATATCTGGTAAAGAGAACCCAGGGCCTGATAACTGAATAGGCCAACTAGGCCGTGTGTGTCCTAGGGCCTCCGATATTTAGGGCCCCCAAATGGCTGAAATTACTTTAGTCTATGGCTAAAATTGTTTTAACCAATGGCTAAAGTTATAAATGTTGAATACGGAGGGCCCCAAAAAAGTATTTGGTTTTAGGGCCCCTCGATACTTTAATCGGACCCTGACCATACCCCCTACTAAATCATTTTTTTGCTGTATTCGGCAGCTGCTGTTTCAAGCCATCCGACTCTAACGAGTGTTGCTCATGATTATGCGTGTATATTTTAAATGTTTGATAGTTTTTTGTCTTGTATTGCATCAATGTACACTATATGACTAAAAGTATTGGGACCCTTTTAAAAATTCGCATTTTTACGAATTTCTCGAGAAGTAAAAGACCAATTGAGGCACTGAGGAGCAAAGGGATGTAAGTGGCAAAATTAAAAATTTGAAGATAACCAGTACACATGGCAGGTGAACCTCTCCTCTGTCTTGGGGCAAAAGAACGGTACTAGTAGCCCTGGTAATTGCTGCTATACAGCATGATTTAGAGAAAATTTTCAATAAAAGCCTACCTAGGAGCTAATCTTTAAACGCGTTTTATTCAAAACTTGAAAATGTCCACTTGCATCCCTTTGCTTCCCACTGCCTCAATTGCTCTGTAATTTTTTTTCACATAAGAGGTATACTCCAGCTGTCATTCTCCGACAAAAATTAAGTCTACTATTCATTTAGGGGACGAGCCACAAATTGAAAAAACAAAAAAAGGCTTTTGATCATTTCTCATTGTAAATAGCTGGGAATAAGCTATAAATATCAGAAATAAGTTAAAAACCTATCTAAAATTTATTATTATATTTTCGTGAAAGTATCTCTTATACCCACGGAGATAAAAGCATTCCTTTCAAAAATGCAAATTTTTTTTTTTTTTTTTGAAGGTTTTCGGCTGATATCACGCAGTTTTTCGTCAAACGTTACTAAACTTTCAGAATATTTGACAGCATATTAGAGAAACATAATAATAAAATGTGAAGTTGAAATATTGAAAATTTAAGGAAATATGAACGTTTGAAGCAATTGCTATTTCACTGCGCAGGCGCGAAAAATAGCAATTTATAACCTTCATCATCGGAAGCCCAGATATATCCTACAACTCATGAAAAAATTCCACCTTGACATCTTCAAAATGTAAAAAGTTATCAGCGATCAAATGAGCCGAATTTTAGTAATTCTTGACTAGACGACGAATCGTGAGGGATAATTCGCAAATAATCCGTTCTTATCATGAATCACTCTGCAACGATAACAGGAACGTGTTGCCAGTTTGCGAACGACCGCTTACCATTCGTCGCCTATCCAAGAACTATGGAAATTCGGCTCAATAGATCGCTGATAACTTTTTAAATTTTAAAGATATTGAGGTGGAATTTTTTCATGAGTTGTAGGATATATCTGAGCTTTGGATTATGAAAGTTATAAATTGCTATCTTTCGTGCATGCGCAGTGAAAAATATATTGCTTTAAACGTTCATATTTCATTAAATTTTCAATATTATAACTTCAAATTTTATTATTATGTTTCTCTAATATGCTATCAAATACTCTAAAAGTTTAGTAACTTTTAAAGGAAAACTCTGCGTGATAGGAGCAGAAAAATATGTTAATAGATGTTCAAGAACATCTACCAACAAGCACAATTTAAGATCAGTTACATCTAAGTGTCCCTAATCATCCAGTAATTTTTCAGAACATCCAAATCCTGTGAGAGAGGTGATGGTTATAAGACCATTAGTAGTGTCTTGGGCGGTATTCCCAGCCCCTTTAAAAAAGCCCTTCTTTGGACTCCCGCCGTTTCTGCTCCTGTGATTGTGATTGATGAGTGTTTTAGAGGTTTTTGTCTATCCCACGAGAGGAGACTTGTACCCCAGCAGATAGACGGGTTGACATTCCGGATCAGGGAGCAACAGGGAGAAGACAACACACGATAGATGATGGCACCATCTATGGACAGTTCGAGAATTTAGAACCAGGCCAGGAGTCGAATAACTTTCTGGTCTGGCACCGCCAGAGGTATCGTTTCACTTGGAGGACATTGTGACCACGAGCATATTTAACGTCGCCCAGTCACTATTTATGACGACGGTGGATCTTCGACCAGCGACGATCGAACCCGAGACCCTCCGGCCTCAAGTCCAATGCTTTACCGATCAGGCCAATACGGCCCATTCTGCTCCTGCCAAGAGTAAATATAAAATCTGACAGCAACAGTACAACACAAATAGCAGTTATTACTTCACAAGAGTGGCAAAGCGAGTTGCTGAAATAACAGAAATACAAACAGGAACAAGAGGCTAAGAAGACACGGGCTGAAGCAAGACTTAAAAAAAAAAAAAAAAGAAACAGGAAGACATCAAGAAGAAAACACAGGAAAAGATGAAGAAAAGGGGAGAACATAAAAAACCAATAACGAAACCTCGAAATTACAGAAAGAGGAAATCGTCATCATCTACAGAAGAAGAGTGGCATCCAGCTTCGAGTTCAGAAGGAGGTGAATAATTATAAAGAAGATTGATTTCCTATGTATGTTTATTTTTACATTTGCGTAACTTAGTAAAGAGGCTGTTAAGGCAAGTTGCCTTCCTAGTTATATTACAAGTAAAATGTTTCCGATTTAGAAGTTTATATACAGTAATTGCACGAGTTTAAATCTAATTTTTGTTTGTAAAAACCTCGCTGTCGTCTTAAACTCTAATTTATCTTATTTATTTATTTTGTGATAAAAATATTCTAGTTGGGTAGGTACTCAATTATTGCTCATTTGAATTTAAAGGTTTTTGTACTAGAAATAAAAAACGTTTGCAAATTTTTAAGAAAAAAAGAAAATTTTGTCTATTTCTCATCCCGTCTGTTACTTATCCTTTTAGCATGTCTGTTACTGGGTATCATCAGATTTTTCTGTGTCTGTTACTGGGGTTCGGAGTTTTCTTTGAAATTCAGCAAATGAAAATAGAATTGACTAATTCAGAGGATCCAGAAGCAGCCAAACGTTAGATGAGTGAGATGTTGCTGCGTGAGAGAAAAATAGTTTTTTTTTTATGTCTAAATACATTAAAAGTCTCAGAAAATTGAGTTAACCTGAGAGCGATGTCTTAAGCATGTTTGTTACTGGTGCCGTTACCCTAACGTTTGACGGAAAACTCTGTGTGTAATGAGCCGAAAACCTTCAAAAAAAAGTTGTATTTTTTGAAAGAAATGCTTATATCTCCGTGGGTACAAGAGATATTTTCTCGAAAATATAAAAATAAATTCTACATAGTTTGGTAACTTATTTCCGAAACTTACAGCTTATTTCCAGCTATTTACTATGAAGGATGACCAAAAAACTTAATTTGTTTTCTCAATTTGTTGCTGGTCCCCTAAATGAATAGAATTTTTATTGGAAAATGACAGCTGGAGTATATCTTTTATGTGAAAAAATTACAGAGCAATTAGTCTCTTATTTCTCGAGAAATCCGTAAAAATAAGAATTTTTGAAAGTGTCCCAATATTTTTGGTCATATAGTGTACGTCTCTGCAATCATACATACTCACCTACAGCCAGGGTTGCCAGATTTAAGAACAGTAAATACGGGACAGGCTTCTATGAGTGAAAGGGGGGATGATATTTCTGTGGTTGAGGGCAATTACTGGTTATGGTGTATTTTTAAGGGTTGATAATTATGTTTCAATAGCTTTCGGAAGATTCCAATCAGTATGTTTGTTAGTAAGCACACTTTTGGAGGAACTCTTAACTGAAAGAATAAATCAAGCAATAGAACGAAGTTCAGTATACAGATCGACGTTGATAGGAACAGGTGCTAAATTAGTATAGTCACATTTTTCGTTTTACTTTATTTTTTACCTTAAAATACTGTCCCGTATTATAAAATATTGTTATTAGCTAGAATACGGGACCTAAGCCGTCCCATATGGAAGTTCCCCGGGATAGGGGACAATTTTTCAAAATGCGGGACTGTCCCTTGAAATCCGGGACGTCTGGCAACCCTGCCTACAGCCTACGTATGCTGTGTTGTTTCGGGAAATGAGAAGCTCAAAAAAAAAAAAAAAAAAACAAGGAGAAAACTAAGTCAAATGCAATTCTGCATACATCATTACCTCTTATTTTTTTGCTTAACAACTATCACTGTCATCTGTGAAATAGAAACGCTTGATTACTGTAAGGTAAACGGGATAACACTCCTCAGTTTAACTTGCAGCCCAAGGAGAAAAGTGTATGGGTGATTTTCTCAACATGTTAACTGTTGCCAAACACAAATACAAAAAATTCATATCATTAGTTGACAGTTGTTATTTTTTATATAAGGACAAGACATTTAGGTACAGTAAATCCCTGTTTTACGCTGGTTTTATGTTCTACGGAAATGCCGCGAAAATGAAAACCGCGTAAAATAAGACTTAATAGTATAGTGTTTTAATATAGCAGTTAGGTTCCACTGATGGAAAAAAAAAACTTCATTCTCCAGATAAATAAATATAATATATTATGTTTAATGTACTTATTCGGATACATTTGTACAACGTGCATAAAGAAGATATGAACTAACTTTGTTTTTATGAAGAAAAAAAAGAACTGGTTATGATAGTATTTTGGCAGTCATGATTTAGTATTATCCACATTTCTTTGTGGGGCAGTAACGCATTCGATCACCCAAGATGGGTTGTTTTTGAGCAACAATGTAAGTCACCCCATTTGATGGTATTTATGACTTAATTAAGTTAATGACCTAGATCAATTGTGTTTTATACCACAAAGAATTAAATTGGAGGTTGGTTGATTCTTTCTCCTTTGATCCGTTTTTAGGATAGCCTGGAGCTAAAGATAAACATATAAAAAGAAACAAAATGTTAGATTAAATTGAGATCTAGATGACATGAAGAAAGCTAGGCGGTTCATGAACGCAACATTGGAATTTTGAAGGTAAGTAAATATTTCAATGTTTCTAGGGCTACTCTCCAAGCATTGAGCAAAAACACTAAGTTTGAACTCATAAGCTGCCCAAATCATGCTAGGCAGGAAAGAATCTTGGGGAAAGAATTGGAGTATGAGATTGTGGATTACTAGTTGGACGTGTCAAAAAAAAAAAAAAAACTTTTTTTTGACGCTTCATCCAAGATTTAACTCAACCAGCTTCTAAATAGCTGTTTCGAGTATCCTGAAAAAAATCATGGGAATCTGGTAGGACATGACCTAATCTGTTTTTGAGAAAGTACTTTCACACCTGCAAAGATGTTATCACAGTTATTGCTTGCATTAGTGCTTCTAGGACTTTCCTCCTTACGTGGTTTTCCCAAAAGTGAACATGGCTAAAATATTTGTGAGAGGTGGATTCTATAACTCAAGATTAAATTGAATGAAAACAAAATTTTCATGACTTTTATTTATTTATTACAAGATAAGTAATTTTCATACAAGCTGCCCACATTTAGACCACTCCTTGGAAAATCGTCATTTTACCGCTTTTTTTTTTTGGATCGTTCTGTTTCAGAAAACAAATATGTTTTGCGTTCTTAGTCCTAATATCGATCGCCAGGAAGGTTTTTAAAAGTAACTGACATGTTCAATGAGCAGGCAAATCAGTAGCTAGAAGAGTGTAAGTGGTAGTTCATTTTTAGACAATTTCCTCTCTTATTTTTGCATGAGACAATTCATTAGAGATAGTTAAACTATGCGCTCATGGGGAATTGGGTGTTTTTTTAGTCAAAAATCCAGTTATGTTATTTAAGGAAATGTAAATGGTATTCCAAAATATCCTTTTTTTTTAATTTTAAATCCTACTTTTATGGAAATGATGATTATAGTACATAGTATATATTTATGAAAAAATAAATAAAAAGTTAAATTTAAAGTTAAGAACTGCCACAAGAGAGACGAGTTTTAAGTTAGAGGCCTTTTAGGAAAAAGTCGAAGTCAATCGATTTTTATTTTATATAATTTTTTATAATTTTAAATTCTACCTATGTGGATAAGATGCCCCATAATATGCAGATTAATTAAAAACTAATAAAACTTTAAGTGACAAACTTTTGCAAGTGCCTTTTGGCCATTGAGGCTTTTTTTGGTAAAAATTCAATTATTTTTTTAAAAATATAATTTCAGAATCTACATACATAGAAAAGATGTTATTAGAAACGTAGATCAGGAACGAAGGATTTAAAAAGAAAAATTGGTTAGCCACACTGCCATAAGGAGTGTGAGATTGAACTAAGTTGAAACTTTTAATGACAACGGTAATACTGCTTTTTGCCAAAGTAAAATGAAACTTTTAATTCTTTTAAATGTTTATTACAGTGAGAAGTAAAATATACTAAATGATGACACAATAAAGTCTAAAAATATATTACTACTTTCAAAACTTTAAGTACCATCAGAACTCCAGCGGACAGTAATCACTCTTCGTTTCGAAAATTGGCATGAGGTTTCTTGATTCCAGGCGATTTTGTATAAACCCGTCTCTTCTACAGGGTCCACAGATGGTAGCAGATGCTTCTGTGACTACTTTTATTTATCTTTTAGCAGCTTGAGTGTGGCAGGGAAAATTCCAGATAGCTGGTTTTATGATCTTAATAATAATTTCTAGATTTATTATATCTTCTAAAAGCATGACATCACTAAAGCATTCACTCAATGGAGGTTCTATCATATTTTCCCACTTTATCAAATCAATATAATCTGACGCAAAAGTCTTTGCGTGCTTTTAGAATTATTCAAAGTGCCAATAGAAAACATGCACTAAGATCTAAAATATGATTAAGTTGTTTGCATTTCATAGGTTTGATGATGGTGATGTCGAAAATCAACATTAAAGTTTTTAAAAAATGATTCACTTGATCATGAAAAGTAATGCTAGTTGAATTCAATTATTTTCACAAAATACTCAAAAATATTCAACGATTTTAAAACTTATTTTTCTCACAATATAATCAAATTTCAACTAAACAGTTCAAGCAACATAAAAATTTGAAAAATGGATAACTGATAAATTGCTTCTGAAAGGTTGGCTTGAACAACAACAAAAATAAGTAAATAAAATAAATAGAATTATTTTATAGCTGCATTTTTTATTTAAAGTTTTCCAAATTTGACTTATAATTTATCATGAATTCTAAATAATTTTGTGTAAAATCGGCTAAAAAAAAAAAAACCAATTATGATCAGATGTGCCCACAACTGAAATAAGTACTTTTACTTGACTAGTTCTAGGCCCATTTACTATCGCAAAAATATACGCATATGATAGAAAAACGCTAAGGAATGATAACGTACCAATATAACTGCAATCTGATTTTAAAAAACAACAATGTCAGATCCATAAGAAAGAAACCCCTCAAAAACATAAAAATTGAAAGGAAATTACCTTTTGATAACCGAAGAATATTAAAATAATAAATTACACTAAGGATAAAATCTTATGTTAGGAAAAAGTGTGGTGGGATGTTCCTGGACTATCAATTACAAACTTAATAGTGACAGTACAAGACAAATTTGTTGCATATTGGTTGGGTACAGAATAACTAGTCATTTACCCTATATATTGAAAACCAAAACTTTCACTTCAAAATTGACTCAATATTGAAAAAAAAAAAAAATTAAACAATCTTGTAATTCAAAAATTCTTTTCTTGTAGCAACAGGTCTTAACTTAAATCTATGTTTCAATCATCTACATGCTCACCATACTTGAAAGCAACACTGCATTATTTTATACATTCTGTAAAAAGCAATTTTTAAGTTTTTCATAATTAGTTCACTTTAAACAGTTTCATGCACAACTTTAACTAATGTGATAAGCAGGGCTTGGAAGTGAATGACCAACAAAGTCTTAAAAAGTGTTTTAAAAAAAAAGCTCTATTTTTGATAAATAGCTTTTCTGTAGCCCTTTTTCATTTTTTTTTCTGATTATTTAATAAAAGAATAATAAACGAAAAAAATCTTATTAATAAATAGAGGTTAAGCTTTATAACTAACATTTTGCAAAGTAATAATTAAAATTAAAATGTTATTTGAATAAAAAAAATATAAATTGATTTCTGATGAAGTAACTAATTAATCTTTAGTTACATTTCTCAAGAACATCCAAATTGCATTGCATTTTGGAACAACAACATGATATTGTTAAAATCGAAAAAACACGAGCTATCTTAAGACCAAATTCTTGTATCACAAAAAACTGTATTCAATATCAATATTTGTCATTGAGTAGGATTCATTTACAAAAATATGCCTTCTTCTATTCTATATTTTCCCCCAACTTTAAAAAAAAAAGCCTCAATTTTGCTTTAAAGTGTGAAAGCCTATTTTTCACTAGTTAAATACCTTTAAAATAAGTATTCTTTCATAACTAAAAAAACCAAATGAAAAAAGAAAAAGGACCCAATGCATTCATTCAGCCTTATGACTTTGAAGCCCTTATGAAATACAAATGTGTTCAGCTTATGCCTACCTGTGTTTGGAATGCGTTCGTTCCATGTTTACAGACTCTGCCATTGCAATATAAAGTACTCCAGAAGCAGAGCATTTGTTAGCAGAATGAATGCAGGTAGAAAAGTGTTTCTTGATGTCATAAGCTCTTGTTGCGAGATGGTTTCGTTTCTGTGATGGCATAGCTTAATCGCTTTTAAAAATCATTTTAATTATCCTAAAGTTAGTTAAATGGAGAGGTTATTGAAAATTTCTGCAAGATTTTAAGATCTTCGGTTCGCAAAAGTTTGAAAACCAGGCATGTTTCCTAAGGACATTTTCTGAGTAACCAAAAAACCTAGTTCACTTAATAACAAGGTCAAAAATGTAATTCAAATCATTTGACAAAGAGCGCGAAAGAATGATTGTTAGTGTTGGCCTTTTAAAGGTAGACCAACGGATGTGGAATGGTAAGTTCGGGAGAAATGAAGCAATGGAAACTGTATTTCAATTTAAATAACATTTTATTCAAAAACATGTGTAAAATGTAAATAGGCAAAAACAATCAAACATTTATAAAAAGTAAATCCCCTATTAACAATTCAAATATAATAATACCCCCCCCCCCCCCCCCCCCAACAAACAAATATCACAGAGAAAAATCACAAGATTCAATTACTTAAAAATTATCAACAGTTCTAAAACGTTCCTAATATTTTTTAAACATTTACCCTATGCCATGCCACAGCGATGGTAGCTGTCCAGAAAAACTATTTTAAATAATCATACCACAGGGAGTCCAAACTTTAAACTTGGCACACAAAACAACGAAGGCAACATCCATCTGTCGGATGTTCAGACGAGTTGAAAATGTCCACTCGTGGACAGCAGATCAAAATCCATGGTCAATAAATTCCAGGCACACCCATGCCACAGAAGAGGCAGCACAGGAAATTATTTGCCCAGCTTCAAGCAAAACAGGAACCTTCCACTAGGAGACTCATCATATAGTGGATTCATCCACTCCGACCGGCTCTGAAATCTAATATTTGCCAGACGAACCTTCCGGCCCTGTTAGGCCTAATACTTAAAAGACATCAACTCTTCAAATTTATATTCCTAAAAAAAAAACTCCTTCGTTACTTGTAGGGCACTGTTTTAGAACATCCTGCTCCGTTAGCAGGCTATTGAATCTTGTTACAACATTTCTGAAAACCTCCACGTCCTCTGCGTGGATAAATCAATCCATTCGAGCACACATGCTCAAATCAAAACACACCGTCTGCAGGACGGAAGCAAATCATAAGAGATCGATTGATTGACTTTCTATTTAAACCTTCTCTGTTACCTTGATGCAATGACATGACGTCATCAAAATTTACATCTGTTGCATCTTAAAGCAACTCACAGTTAATCCTTTAACTGTTGCTATTTCTTAAATTTACATTCTTGACTGCTACCAGTAGAAAGATCCTCAACTCACGAGGCCTGACGTCACTACCGCCGATGGGCAAAACACGTGATTGACTTGTCGGGTGTTTAGTCACTTGGGGATTTCATACGTCCGCCGGATAAATTACATCTTTTAAAACCGGGAATCTATTTTTCAGACTAGTTTGAATTTACTGGTGAGTTTTAAACAATTAAAATACATTCTATCTTTTTACGAAATTGCTCCAAGAACCTAAAATATATGGTTATGCTAACAGTTAGAGGCAAAAGCTGCGCACCATAGATTATGGAAGGTTTTGTCTTGATCATGAACCAGGAACCACATAGGCACATATACTTTTAATATGAATGTAGTTAATGTCACTAAACTCTTACAGGGCTATTATCATAAGCTATATAGAGTTTGAAAAGTCTGTTCGTGCGTGTTGGGAATTTAATCTGATAGCTCAATCAAAAACCCAAAGTTCAATGAACTAAAAGCAGGTTTTCAGCAAGCAAGCCCAACTGAAAATTTGTGGAATGATCTGCTCGGGAAGAAAGGATTTACAGACACATATTTAACAATTAAACATTTTATTGAACAATAAAAATATCAAAACATGGAAATATTAACAAGTATAAATAAAAATCCACATTCCCCAACAACTGACAAAAAAATCCCCCCAAAAATATCAGTAGGAAACATTTCTTAAAATAGTTTCATTAAAGTTCCAGTAAAATTAACATGACTAGTTTAACACAAGTCAAACCTTGAGTCCTATGCCAAAAACAGAATAGTTCAGACGAACAAGGTAAAAGTTCATACCAAACAAGCTATTCCTTCCTTAAAAGCTGGCACAGCATGTGAAGGCGCGATCCACCAATTTGGATCTCATATCAAAATCGTCTGCGGCCATTCCATGCCACCATGCTGAATTCAAAAAATAAACCTGTCCTCCCGGACAACAGGAGCCATCCATCCAATGAAAAAATCTAACGGACATCCAATCCAGCTCTCGAGCATGAATCTTCAATGGTCCTGATTGCTAGGCCTTTTATCAGCAAAAACGACTTGATTTAAACTCTCATTTTTAAAGAAAATCCCTCAATTAAAAAGATTTTCCAAGGCAACTACTGGAACATGCCCGCATTTCTAGCTGGGCTAAACGAAAACTTCCTACATCTTTCAAAAAGAATCCACTATACAGCATGGAACATTCAATCTAGAGCACTCGGCTCCCAGGCGCAATCTCAGCGCCTCAGCAAAACATCGGATTGCAGTCACAACAAGGTAAAAAAATAGGAGATTGATTGAGAGTTCACACTTAAATAGCATTCCCAATCCCTCTACGTGATGGCATGACGCATAAATAAAAAAGCGTGCATAAATTATATTGATGAAACAACTCAACAGTTTACAATTTAAAACTTTAAAATTGTTTCCCCACATGCACACAGCAAAAATCTACTCAACATCTTTACTATGATGTCACATCATCGTGGCGGGTGAACGAACGCATGCAGGGAATATTGGCTCTAGGTAACAATTCGTGCGCCGGTAAAATAATGGGATGACATTCTAAGTTCGAAAAAAAAGTAAGTTTTGGAAACTTTTATAAACCTTCTAAAACTTTAGGAATTTTCTCCAAGAGCAAAAAATAATGGCTCTAGGCCAACAGCGCGAGTAAATGAAAGCCACCTTAAATAGCAAGCATTTCCAAGGTTTCTCTTGGACAGACTTTCGCTGATATGTCCTGAGTTGATGGCTTCCCAAATTTCCATAAAGTACTGTTGATCGGTGCTTAGATCTGTTTTGTTGGTCGCTTCGCATAGCAGGGATTCTATAGGCACAAATGTAACTACAGGTATAGCTTCTGGCATCCAGTCAAAAATTTTTCTATTTTGCCAGTGAAGCTTCTGGGTCTAGTTGTAGTTTCATCCATATCAGTGAAATGATGATCCAATTGGAAACTCATTCGCACATAACTGGCACCAATGCTGGATTTGCGTATAAGCTAACCAAGTTATAGCTTAGGGCCCCTTCTTTGTTGGGGGCCCCCAACTCCTGAAATCTTGAATGATTCATTTCAAAAAATAAAAAGTACTTTAAAAGAAATTTCCTTTTCAAGTGCTTGAAAACCTTGAAACTTGGAAAAGTGGAGAAACAAACCACAAATGGGAGGAGGAGGAGGGGGGAATGCCAAAATGTATCAAAAATAGCTCCTAGCTACATTCTGCATCAAAAATGAAAAATTATGGTTCTTACGTTTCTGAAACATATTGCTTGAGATAAAATTTTGTGACTCACATGTTTCATATCTTGCTATTTATTTAATCCTGACTGCAGTATTTTGGAAATTCTTTTGCTATGCCTTGCTTTTACCTTACTTCTACTGCATATCTTCAATCTGTTTGGTATGAAAAAAAAAGATTCCTTTATCTATTTCTTTTTGTGTTCTGCCCCACTTGTAATTGAAAAAACAAATGTTGTCATGAGAAATCTATGGTTTATTCCTTTTTTTTAATGCCTAAAATAGCTGTTTCTTACAAAGTTAGAACAATTCTGTACTTTACAATCAAGTACTAAAACGTCAGAGACGGGAAGATACAATTGAAGTTAATAATTTTAATTGTTCTAGAGTTCTTGAAAATAATTGGATAAATTGAAAATCCTAAGCAAAATGTGCTCCAATTTTATTTCTTATCAAGTCTATAAATCATGAATTGTCCAAATGGGCAGTATGTTACTTTCTTGTTACCTATTTTCTAAATTTGTACACCATTTCTCAAAAATTTGTAAATTGTCTGATACTGGAATGGCAAAGAATCCTGAGTCGTGACCAATTTTACTTGAAAGGGTAATTTATTTTTCCAATTTATTTTTCCAGAAAATCAATAACAGAACAGCATTCCAACACCTAATTGCAATTAGTATACACACATATATATATATAAAGGTAGTTATCAAAATAATGGAAACACCTGTGAATAAAAGTGACCTTTTTGAATGCGCTTCGTAAGCAATAAAGAATAAAGCTAGGTGTCTGTTTTTTTTTATAAAGAGCAATGAATGTATTCTAGTTGTATGTGGTAGCTTAATTGAAGTTCTGTAAGGCTTGGATTTTTTTCAAGCGTGCAAAATGTCGGACCTCTCAAATTTTAAAAGAGATCAAATTTTTGGAGCGCATCTAGCTGGAGCAAGTGTAACTGAAACATCTGAACTTTTTTGGCATTTCTAGAGGTGCAGTATCTAAAGTCATGGCAGCATACACACATTTCGGTAAGACAAGCTCGGTAAAGCAAAATAGTGGGCGGAAAGAGAAGCTCAGTGAAAGAGGTCAACAGGTACTGAAGCGGATTGTAAGGTCCAAAAAGCGAACAACAGCAGCAAAAGTGACCACAGAACAAAGTCACCACTGGATTCACCAGTGAGAGTGATTACAATTAGAAGGCACCTTTATAAACCGAACATTTACGGAAGAATAGCGATTCCCAAAACACTTGTCACAAATGTTAATGCTAAACGTCGTTTATATCGGTGCCACACTTGCAAATCCTGGTTGATTGATGAATGGAAGAGAGTAACATGGTCTGGCACTAAAACGTCTTTAGCACTTTTTCTTACAAAACGGGTACTTTCTACAGGACGGGTACAAGTTTGGAAGACACCAACACAAGCGTATGATCG
Organism: Uloborus diversus; assembly: GCF_026930045.1. Classification (NCBI taxonomy): domain Eukaryota; kingdom Metazoa; phylum Arthropoda; class Arachnida; order Araneae; family Uloboridae; genus Uloborus; species Uloborus diversus. The sequence continues at coordinate 21,545,542 of NC_072740.1, read as the reverse complement.
TGATTCTCTCCTTCCAAGGGTGAAGCATGGACTAGGATCTGTCATGATATGGGTAGTCAAGTCATGGGTTTTCGCTGGACCAGTTGTAACCCTAAAAAGAAGGATCACTGGGGAGAAGTATAGACACATTTCAGCTGACCAGATCCATCTTAGGATGCAAACTTTGTTTCCTGAAGGAGATTGAGTTTTCCAAGCTGATAATGTTCCAATTCATGCAGCAAGACTTGTCCAATCGTGGTTTGATGAACACGAGGGGGAATTTAAACATCTGCCTTGGCCAGCACTGTCATCTGACATTATTATAATTTAACCATTATGGTCTATTTTCAAGCAATCAATATCCTCCACTAAGGTCTCTCCCAGAGCTTTCACAATATCTCCATAAACAATGGTACAAAATTCCTCTGAACACTATTCAACATTTTTATGAATTGATTTCTCGGTGAATCCGAGCTGTATTGCATGTCAAAGGTGGTCCTACACCATACAAATAAAGGTTTTTTATAAATCTCAAGTGTTTCCATTATTTTGATAACTACCTGTGTATGTATGTATATATATATTAGGGTGTCTCAAGCTATAATGGCGAAAAAAAAAATTGTGAAATCGAATATGCATACCCTCCAAATTTTTTCCATTTCACCTCAGAAACATGAGAAAAAAGTTTCATCGCAATAAAATAACGGGAACCCGTGCCGACTTGAGGTCAAAGATGGACCTCAAATCCTGTGCGGCGACTACAGTGGAAAGATTGCTAACTGTATAATTCCTTACTACACGCGACTTCAATTTATTTAAAGCAGATGTTTACAACAATATTAGACTATAAAAAACACTACTGCACTTATTTTTAATTCAATGTTTGCTTTTTGCAGTCAGGATAGAGCTTTTGCTGCTCTTGAACGCAACGTAACACAGATTGTTTTTGTTCTTCATCAGCTGTTAGCAAACCATGTAAGTCCTGCATCATTTTTACCGCTCTTTCAGCTGCATCGTTTACTGCTCTAAGCATTGAGAGTCTTTTTCACAGCAAGGAATTAAACATTATTGACCATACCATAAAAGCTGGATGAATTTTTGTAGAGCAGCTTTTGAGATAATTGGGTCCACATTTTCGTACACTTTTATCAAAAAGCACAAATCTTTGTTGGGTGCTTTGACTGCCAAAATGCATTGAAGCCATGGTTTCACGTATATTGTCACTACAAACAAGCAGACATCAAACAATGCTTCATTTTCCTTTGTATCTAATTTTAGTTGTGAACTAAATAGTAATAGTTTTAGGGAGTAAATCGCTCAAGCCGTCCATCGAGCTTTGTGCATGGCTCCCAGTGGTCTTATTTTAAATTCATTTTCTGTATCTCCACCTAATAATATGATAGGCAGTTCTATCAACTCTTGATAGTCATCCCTGACCGTAATATTAGTAAGTTCAGCACGGTAGAAGTCAAGTAAATTTTCCAAGTTAGGGTACAGTTCGGAACAACTCCGTAGCTCCTCTATAGCACTGTATTTTAGTGGGATAGATCAGTTTATATATATGATGGGAACAAGCAAAGGAAAGCATTTCTCTATCAAATTTTTGCTCAAGCCACTTAAGGGAGCTGTAGTATCACAACAGAGAGTTTTAACTTTGTCTTCGAGATTAAAAGCTAAACCAGCCTTTCAAACAGCCTTTGTTTGTTATTTTCGTGTGGAATTATCCAGTTTAGACTCAGCAATGAATTGTTCGTCACATCCATATAAAATAACTATAGATAAGCGATCTTGATATTTGAGCACTCAAAGCAGGCAACAGTTTCATATCCCAAGGTAAATTCACTACATATGGTACCATCGTTCTGAAAACCAATTTTTATTCTTTCCTCGTGCTCCTTCCGCTTTTCGGTTTGAATTCTTTGAATTGAAGATTTACCAATGGGAAATTCATCAATGTTACACCCAAGTGCATCAATAGTAGCTTCAAGAACAAACACATAATCTCGTATACTTGGACACCTGTCCAATGCAGCAACTGACTTTGGAGTAATAAAATCGCTCCTCATTACATATTTTCTTGTTTCAGGTCACCACGTCGGCCGGGCTCTCTTTCGAGTTGCAAGAAAATCCCATCTTCTTCTATTTTGATAAACCGAAGTGCATCAGCATGTGCAATTTGAATAAATTGTTCAAATTATTCTCAAATTCTTGTTGGCGCTGCCTGAATACTTCTTGCAGTTTCTCAGCGAGATTTGCACTTTCACTGATGGTTAAATTTACTTCTCGAATGTTATAAAACAAAACAGACAGAACTTGTCCGTTTGAGGGAAGTTTCAAGCCCATAGTTTGGTGTTTTACGACTCGTATTAAAAATATCTCTTTTTTTTTCAAACCTTGCAATTCCACTGCCATGTTTCGTTCCCTATGGAAGAACTATACTGCACTCGCTGACTGGAATGTATTCGTTCTGACATATTTGACGGTTTGCGAATTGCCACGGATAAGCCCTCCCCAAAACCCAACATATGTTTTTCTGTTTTCATTTGTTTTCTGTGCACTATTTACAGCTGTTTTGAGCTTCGCAAAATATTGCGTCGCCAGCGTTCGCTTGCTTATGAATACACGTGCTATTTACACGTTTAGGCCTTTAGGCGCAAGTCGGCACGGGTTACCGTGCTTCAAATTGCATGAAACTTTTTTTACAACGGTTTTGATATAAAAGGAAAAAATAAGAGGGTATGCGTTAAAAAAAAAACGACTTTAATTTTTTTGGGACACCCAAATATATATGTGTGTGTGTGTGTGCTTAATGACTAAATATTTTCATACATATGTGCTCTTCTTTTATGAAAATATTTCTTTCCATACTCATAAGATGAAATCATAATTGCACAAGCTGCAGGAACCTTTAACATTCTTGGGATAAAGCCTATAAAAAAAATATTTCAATTAATATTGTGATAAACGAGTCATTTTTATATGCAGTGCAATACATTTAATGAAAAGATTTTTAAATGTGCTAGTGTTTAACTTCTGGATGCCAAACTTAAAACAAGAAATAATTTGTAGAGCTAATTTTCAAAAACTAATTCAAAGTTGAATGTTATAATTCTAAAGAAATAACTCTTTTAAATACAGGCTGTAAAATTTTCTGCAGCATTTTGTACCTACTATTTTAATTTTTTACATGTATCATTACAACTTGCTGATGTGGTTTGGGGAAAGGGAAAACAGTATGTGATAAAATATATGTAAGAGGTCAAGTTTTTGAACAAACTTAGAATGACAATTTACTGCTAAAGCTAAACAATGAATTGAATGAAACACACACAGCAATTAGTGGAATCAACTTTTTGAGGGCAGTGCTCAGGAAGTGTAACCTGAAAGGAAATGCAGAGGAATTGCCTGAACCCTTTAACACATCAGTCAGCACACCAAATCATGCCATAGCTAGTGTTCTGCTATTCCGTTTAGTTGATTCATTCAGTTGAATCAGCTAAAAAGACCTTACAAAGCATTTGCTAGGGCTTCTACATGGTGATTACTCGAAATGGATGTTCCAAACACAGTTTTCGGCTATTTATGGTCACTTTAAGATACAGGGGCAACATGACCCTCTCCTTGGATCCATGCTTCAATGCCTGCTCAATAAAGCAATCTGTACCATTCAATTTTAAGGGGAGTTAGAACATGCAACCCTTCAAAAAATGATTTTAAAATAGTTCTTTAGGAGCACTTTAAAACAAACCTCATCAAAATCAGACCAAATTTGCATAAAAACTAAAAAGTGAATCTCAACTTTGATTTCAACATGTTGTTTTCTATCGTCTCTTTCCCACTCGCAGACGTCCTTTTCAGAGTGTTTAATTTTTCCAGCTTTTGTTTAGAAATCAAACTCATCAATCGTTGGTTATTTATTTCACCCCAGAACTTAAACAAATATTTTTACTTGAATAAAGTAGGGATCTTTTAAATAACAGAGAAAACGTGAAGTTCCAATTAATGAATGCTCCATCTTTATACTTGATTTTTAAGTTCAATATTTTCAGCATTTTTTCAACTTTCCCACAAGTTAAAAAAATTATTAAATTCAGAGTTCTAATACCTGTATTAAAAGGAAAAAAAAATTATCACGTTCTGCAAAACTCAGTTACATTAGTGAGTTCAATATTTTGTACAGTTGGACTAAAAATATTAAAACTTTTCACAAAAGTTTAGTTCTAGAAACAATTTAACATTGGCGGATTTCAATGTTTTAGGATAGCTTAAAAGTCATTTTTGATTCATTTTTAAGTTAAACTGACAATAATTCTATCTTTAAAAATTATAATATGGGATACAGATGTAAGTAAATTCATAACATTTTTATTTTTCACATAATATATAATCTATAAAATATACATTATTAGGTTATACTAGGGCAACTATAATTTACCTTCAAGGTAAGGGGACTCATAAGAGTTCTTATTTCTAAGTAAATTATCATATTAGGATTGTCAATACTGTTAACCCTGAGGGCTCCCACCCTTTTGCCCCTGCTAAGGCATCATTCTTAAAGCTAAGCTATTATTCTTTACAGTAAAAATAGCACTTGAATGCAGTCGGATCCTGACTAACGCGAGGGATGCATTCCAAGACTCTTCGTGTAAGTCCAAATTTCACGATGTGGAAAAGGGGTATGTATATGATTTTTTTTTATTTCCATATCCAACTAATTTAGACATTTTTAAACACCTTTCAAACTGTTTTAGACCATTTTTTTCCTATACATTACCGTTTCTTACATAAGGAGCTGAATATTTACCGTATTTTCGGGAATAAGCGCAGCACCCGGTGTAGGCGGCGCATCGAAATATATTCTCCAAGAAAAAGTTTTTTAAAGTATGCACCGCACCCGGTGTAAGCGCCGCACTTTCCATAAGCGCGCACCCAGATTAAAGAACTTAAAAGCACAATTAGTACTAAAGAAAGCTGGATCAAATGTAAATAAAAAGTATTTTTCCATTTCTCGTTAGTATTTTTAATTAACGAAGATAAAATATTTTAAAAAATCCCCATTTTGCACTTTTTGCCTTCGGCATCCCTCGATTGGCCATCACTTTCGATGGATAATTTATCCGATTTCCAACGGCAAACGCATCTCTCGTCAATGCCAAACTCTGGCAGCAAAGCAATTTCCAATTGCTTCTGCCTTTATCACCTTAAACTTAAAGGCTGCAGTATAACTTTTCAATTGCTTAGGAGCCATTTCAAAAGCAACTCTGAACAAATTCCGGAAAAAAATATAAGCCAAGAACGCACGAACGACAGCAAAAGATGCAACACGACGATGTGAGTGAATAATAAAATTAGAGCTAGGAGACAAGTTTCCCATTAGGTTGCTTGACCAAGCAACCCATTTTTGTTAGGGAGGTGGTAAATTCCTTTTACAAACTGGACATCCATCCCTGTCTTACTAGTAATTTTGCTGCCCCCTCTATCTGACCCCTTCGCTCTGACGCGATAAGGCTTGCCTGCCTACGTGTATCAGCGTTTCTCTCCTCAATGAAACATGTGCAATCGCTGACTCACCTTCCCTCCCCCTCTTTGCTTTACTTGTCGCCCAAGGTCAAAGGATTTCCTGTCCCTTCGCTCCGACGCGATAAGGCTTGCTCGCGCACGTGGATCAGCATTTCTGTCCTCAGTGAAACACGTGCAATCGCTGACTCACCTTCCCTCTCCCCTCTTTGTTTTACTTGTTGCCCAAGGGCGAAGGATTTCGCAAAATGAAAGCAAACGAAGTGGTGCCATCTGTTAGCAACATTTTCAACTTTTTTTTAAACTTGAAAAAAAAAATACTGTACCCGCCGCACCTGTTACATGCGCCGCACCGGCAATTGTTTTGCTTTTTTTCTTGTATGCGCCGCAGCGCTTATTCCCGAAAATACGGTACCATATTTTAAAAAAACATTGATGGGCCATAATTCTCCAGCATAAAGCAAGAAAGAGAATAGCCCAAGTTTTGCAAAGAATAATGATAATTCAAAGCTATTAAATTAGCAAAGTGTAATACGCGATTAGAGTAGTCAAACTATCAAATAGAAATTTATCTTCTGCTGCATGAAGAATCTTATATTAAGTGACGAAAAGTCATTCTTTAAAAATATCAACTATTTATTAAACAATTAACAATTGTAAAAGATAAAATGAGAAAAAATTAAAGTAACTTGAAGAATCAATAACTCAAAGCCATACGCAAAATTAAAGTATAATCATGAGCTTTGTAGACCTATTATATCTATTTACTAATTCTATTAAGTATTACCGAATATTCCATTGAAGAGGTTTTCATGATCTCTATTCATAGATCTCTAATACTAACATTTCAATAATGCATCACGAACACTAAGTTCGGCGAGTTCTAGTAGTATCTATTAGATCACATCTAACTACCGATCAGAAAACTAACTTCCTATTAATCCATTCCAAAAACTGTGAATGGCTATCTCGATGGCTGAAAAGCCAAGAGCCGAAAACCCCCAACTGCAAACTGCAAGTTGGCAAACTAAAACATCTATCGTAGATGCAAGGAGTGAAAAAGAGAAAGAGTCATATCACACGAGCGTATAAATACTGCTTTCCCAATTAGCATAACGCGTCATCTCAAGTTCGACACGTGCGGAAAAGACGTGCGCAAAAAGCTTCTAGAATGGCTAGAACAAGTGACGTCATCTGACCTTCAATTCGCCGGGAAGCGAAAACAGATTCACTCATTGTTTACGTTTTTTAAAGATTTCTCGTAATTTAGGTTAATTAATTTTGTGTCTAATTTCCTTCCTGTTGATGTTCTGTTTATTTTATATTTTTCTTTGATATATTCAGTTCTCAATTATGGTGTTCTTGCTTGGGGCCAAACAACTAAAAATAATCTAAATAGAATAAATATTTTATTAAAAAGATTTCACAGAATAATTAATAGAGATAATATTGTGGGTAACAGTAATAGGAGCTTTTTAAAGACCGTGGAACAAATTTATAAATATAATGTTGGTATTTTTATGCATGATTTAGTAACAATCGGTTTGAATTCAGAAATAGTAACAATCCGTGAATTGGTTCATAACTACCCCACTAGAAACGGTGAAAATATTATACCTATAAACGCAAAAACAAATCTATTGTTTAATGGCATTAACTCCTACGGACCAAGATTGTGGAACACCTTACCCAATTGTTTAAAAACCATTAATAATCGAAATTTGTTTAAGAATAGGCTAAAAAATTTTATACTCAATTCTACTGCAGTCAATTTAGGATAAAGCAGCATATTCGTAATAGTATGCCTCGGTTCTGTTATAAAATTAGACGTACTTTAATTGAATTACTTGTGTTGTGTTTATGTGTTCTTTGTATGATTATGCATTTATTTTTTGTTAATTTTATATTATGTTATAAACTGGCTCTAAATTAAGCTCTTCTCTGAGTGGTGGGAGCTAGTCAGGCTATTGTATAGCCTTTACTCCCATCTACTCAATCAGGGATTCTCAATTCGACTGAGAGAAATATATTTCTGTTTGTAATTTCTTTTTATATGTGAAATGCATATTTGTAAAATATATATATATGTGTGTGTATATGTGTATATATATGTATATATATATATATGTATATATATGTATATATATATGTGTGTGTGTGTATATATATGTATATATATTTCCCTGATTGAAATAAATTGAATTGAATTGAATCTGAAGTTGAAGTACGCGGGAAGAATCGCTTGTCAAAGCGAAAAGGATGTTACAACGCGAACATGCTAACATGCATAGTAAGTTAACAATTAAATAGCTTTAGTTTGTAAATGATGAGATACATATAATTAAATAATAACATTGTACTTAGGATAAACTTAGTGTTTATCAAACATCAGTATTCAACTATTGCGATGCACAAAATCAATGATGAATGGGAGGGAGAGACATAAAATAAAACAGCATGGTACCAACTACAGTATGTACCGTACTGTAGTATAGTAATAAGAAAGCGATGCACTATAATAGTATTGTACATTAGATACAATTATTAGTTACATTTATGACATAAAAATTCAAGTCTGATTGTTATTCTAATATATTTTTTTTAATACAGTAGCTTCGCATTTACTTTCATAACGTTTCCATCTATGGTAACACCTCTCTTCCAGGCTCTCTGTAAATCCAATACAAGAGCAGATTCCAATTTCATACTGTTTGCTTTTTGCTTAGACACTACTCGGCGACTTTATATTAAAACCAAGTTCTAGACTTATACGGATTGCTTTCTCTTGAGTTTTAATTCTAGGTATGAAAGATTCACTCATATCTAATTATTGTGCTACCTTCGACCTACTTTCTAGCTTATAAAAAATCTTTACCTTTTCTTAAATTGTGGCAAGTTTTCAATTTTTGTTTCCAACCTTACAAACTTCAGATGAAACACCATGCCTAGGTGCCACAATAATTCATCACCTTTCATATTTAGAATAAATAAATGAAAAAAGAGAAGTGGACACCCTAACGAAGTAATGTTTAGGCTAGTGCTTTGTGTTGGAACTTGCGCAGTTAGTGATGCTGAAAGGATGAAAGTACATTCAGGAAGTCAATATTTAGTAGGCAATAATGATGCGGACACTTAGCATCATGATTCTTTTCCAAATATTTTTGTATTTCGAACGAGAAATTCGCTTTAGCTCCAAAATTCATTGCTTGTGAAAAACTTGCGGTATAGCCATTTCACGTAAGCTGAATCGTGTTGTAGCTGGAGTCAACTGCATACACAAAAGGTATTCATTTATGGTGAATCATATAAGTGCATAACTGCTAACTTTGAATGATGAAAATTATATAGAGTTGTACACATAAAATTAGAGAGGCTTTTCATTAATAAATTTAACACAAGAATTATGGAAGTGGTCATAATGACTCGAAGCAAACCGCTCACTGCAACAAAACTCACTGCTTATCTGTATTTGTATAAAAAGCTTAATCCCTCTTTGACTTTTCCTATACAATTGTTTTGTTTGACAATATAAAGTTTTCAAGAATATTGATTGTTTTTAACCTATCAGCCTTTAATTGAATTAATTAAATTTTAATAATAAAATTATCAGACTTTTTGAAAACCATCACTAAATATTGAAACCCAGAGAATTAAACTTAGAAAAAATTGAGGAAGTGTATTACAGATTACAAAATCTGCTGGAGTAACCTGAATGGAATGTAGAAACGCTTCTATATATCTAAGAAATAACCTCAGAACCCTTAACTTACTAAAAGTGCACATTATTTTTTCCCGAAGAAGAAAGCAATGAAAAAATTACATTTTTTATTCATGCTCTCTAATTTGTAGAAAGGCCTGAATTTGTCACCTAATACTGTAAATGAGGGTGGTACCTTAAAAATTATGTTGGATTAATTTGTTGAGCAATCTTCAATATTCCGCTCGACTCTAAAAGAGGAGACAGAAACTTGGATGAAACACTAGATAACTTGCATGACAGTGCAGTACATTAAGCTGCTCAAGTTTTTGATTGTCTCTTTAAAGAAAAAGGTAAAATTAGCAAAATTATTCATAAACTTTTATTGAGAGTTCGACCCAATCTGCTTAGAGAAAGAAGGTTTAAATGTTACAGCAAAACTACCATTACATTTTAAAGTCTCAATATTCAAATTGCTTAATGAAACACTAGACATATTAACAACACTCTGATTAACAAAGGGTAGACAATTTCTTTTTCAAAACACTTTGATGTTTATTACAGGAATGAAGGGTTTTAGACCAAGAATTTCTGTCATTAATATCAAAGTCGGAAATAGAATTTGAAACAGAAAGGTGTAAATCATAAAGTTCATTATCAATAAACAATAAATGCATCCTAGTTTCCTTGATTGAAGCTCTAAGTAAAGCCAATTTCAACCGAAAGATTACTTTGTCAACTTTGACAAAACGTGGTAGAAGTGGTGAGATAAAATTTAGAATAGTTTTCTTGTCCCTACACACTTAAAGAAATTTTAAATTGTTCAAAAAAAAGAAATTTCTTAATCCGGAGATTGCAAAACCTATTGATTTGAGACAACCAAAAAAAAAAACCAAATGGCTATAATGAAATTTTAATTTGGTCCCTTTTGATTTTGTTATAAACAGGCGTTATTATACTTACATTAAAGTACTAGGATAAAAATCAAATAAAAACTTTCACTTACAATCACAGCATTTATATTTTTACGAGTGTTTGTGTTTGCATATAATCTAAAACTTACAAACATGAAAACTGCATTGAAGGTATATACTGCATTGAAGATATTAACACAAGAAAATCTTTCGCACAACTTAAATATCACAAAGCTACAAGTAAAATTAAAATCAGTTAAGTTAGGTTTTTAAAATTTGATTTTGAAAATATAAGACATATTTACCAGCAAACAATGACTTTATTCCACTTTTTCTGTAGAGTTTTGAAATTAAAGCTAAAGTACTTGTTTGTACTTTTCCTGAAAAAAAAACTCATTGTTTAATTTATTGTAATTCAATTTTTACATGAAAATGGAGAATCAGCAAGTACAAGAAAACTAAGCAAAATCAATAGATTTAATTTTTCCTGTTTACTAAAATTTTTGCTTCTTTTCGTAGAACATTTCTTGAAACAAATGATATTGTACTTAGATACATCATTATAAATGAAATGTAAAAAATCTCCATTGATTGCATTTAAGATAAAAATTTTACGCAAGGTCAAAGATCAAATTTGCCAAAAAAAACTTGAAAAAAATAAATTACATAGAGCTGAAAATTGGAAGAAACCAAATGAAAGAAATATCTAATTGATCCTGTAATCTTATGCAAGCAAAAAAGTTTCAAAATTAGGGTTGTTTTACAAATATCTCATAAATGATCGTTAAAAGTACATACAAAGTTTACAAGTTATGTAATTTGGTGCAAAAGGATGTTTTTAGTATCTAATTTAACTCTCTCAGGGCTAAATAATGAGAAAATCAGAAATAAATTGAATTTTCACTATTTAACAAACATAAAATTAGTGATGTTCCGGATATGCGTATCCGTATCTGCGGATATCCAAGGGAAAATAAAGATCTGTATCCGTTACTTTTTTGACGGATCTTAAACGGATCATTTCTATTCTAAAAGTTTTTAAATATTTGAATAAAAGACTCGTAAATTCTGTTTAAATTAGGTTTTATTCCCTATGTAAATTATAAGGTATCATTTCAGAAGGCAATTTGTACCCCCCCCCCCCCCTCCAGTTGCAAAAAGGAAGGGGAAATAAGTTTAAAAAGTGTGTCTTTTTGTGGCACCGTAGACATTAAACACATGAACCGATTTTGATAGTTCATTTTTCGTTCAAAAGGTGACTTGATCGATAGTGTTATTAGCTTGGCCTCCTTTTTGTAGAACTTTAATTACCGGAGATATTAATTAAAAACCGATTTAACGTTTTTCACAATTATAGTAGCAAAAATTTACCCGTGCGTTAAAAATGTTGGCCTTAATTGAAAGAACGAAGTTTTCTGCGTTTGATGTTTAATTGAAACTTCCAACTTATATACAGAAGGAGCTATAATCTTGTTAAGTAAATTTTAAATGCAGTTCTAAGCCTTTATACGCGTGATTGGTAGCCATTTCATAGTCGGAAGATAAGGAGAAAAAGCTCAATGGTTTAAAATTTTTACCTGCTGTCAGTTCATATTTGTTAACAAATGTGTGTTCTGACCCGCGAAATTCATCTTAATATGAGGTCGGCTCTCTGGGACATGTTTAGTATTTTTCATTTTTAGTTTAATATTAGTTTTTGTTATTGATTTGGGGTTTCTGTTATTCTTCATTTTTATTTTTCTCAGCATCCTTTAAAGAGAGTGAGACTAAATTCTCTATTTACTGTTTGTAAAGGTGTTGCCGGCTCTGTATTTCGTCGGTCGGAGAAGTTCGGTGGAATGGGTCAGCGCTGCATTTATGCTGAAATAAAATGGAAAAAATTATTTCTAGCCTGTCCAGTAGCAGCTTTACACTCTTACTCCTGTATCCTACATCTACCGAGTAAGCTAGAAATAATTTTTCACATTTCATCTAAGCATTAATGCAGCGTTGATCCATTCCTTCCAACTCTCCCTCAATTTTAATGGAGATTTCTTTAACGAGTAAATCATAGTCTTGATAATATTTTTGCCGCAGCTGACATGTTTTGAAGAAACTGCCATTATTCTGACGTTAATACCTTCCGTAACAAATTTTACACTTCGATGGTTGAATTGGGTTTTTAAAAAAAATTGAGATCCGTATCTGTAACCGTGGATCTTGAGACTAATGATCCGGATCCGTATCCGCGGATCTACTTTTTTAACGATCCGGCACATCACTACATAAAATGCCTATGTAAATCGTGCACTTTTTTTTTTTTTAAGTTTTGATTCTTACTTTTCATACCAGCCTTTTTTTCCCCAACCCCTTTAAAGGAAATATTTATTATTTTGAAACTAATTTGAAAGCATACACATAATATGTGAAGGTCAAATGATAAGAAAATATTCACTTCCCTGAAAAGAAAAAAAAAAAAACACTTATTAAGCAGTTCAAATAAGGTAGTCAATTTTTTCTGAGTCAAATAGCAATAGCATCAGTGATGCCAAGTAAGGATGAATTTAGCACTCATTTAAAGGCTTCATATATGTTTTACAAAATTAAATGATCTCACTGATAAAAGAAAAACAGCAATTTTGTGCAAATTTTTAAATAAAAGTATCTCTTTTTTGAAGTAAATACCTTATATGAAGTGCAGCAGGACCACTGGAGGGTTATAAAACAAACTTGTTTATATTTATTGATTTTTAGGAACTTAACCTTGAATTCCAGTGCTGAATTCTTGAACTGTGGTATGTTCTTTGCACTTTTCTTCTATCCCTTAGAAAAATGTTGCATTTCAATACATTATTGAAATAAAAAGATGGATTAATATACAGGGTGTTCTGTTTTAACTTGCAAAAACCTCTATTTTCGCAACGATTAGTCCTAGATGCAGACTTCCAATTGCAAAAATGTTCAAAATCAGATGCAGAGTTAAGATATTGAAAGTTTGAAGCAAAAATAAATATGAGTAAAAGATACAAAATTTAACTTTTTATATGAGCCCTAGATCCCCTAACTTATATTTAGGGAAATAATCCCCATTGAAAAATAATTCCAACACAAAAAGTTGACATTAGTGCCACCAAAATTCACCGAGATATGAAACAGAGCATTTTGCAATTTACACCATTTTACTCACTGCCAATAACACCTTTTGGGGGAAAATATTTTGGTTAACAAGAGTTTAAAATCATATGCATGCATTGAGTGCGTTTTTCAAATTTTTTGAGGTTTTATGGTGTTTTTTTTGTGTATCATGGCATAATGTTTGCATTTTTTTTTTAAATAGCAGTGAAAGATATAAATACTTTTTTTACTTTTGTAATGTAAATGATTTTTCACTTTACCTGAAAGAGCTATAAGTTCCAATCTCATCTACTATATGGTCCCTTAAAATTTTAAACTCTAATATCTCCTTGGGTATTGGTGGCACAACTGTCAAGTTTTTTTTTTTTTTTTTGTGTTAGTAATATTTTTCAGTGGAGATTATTTCCCTATATATATATATATATATATATATATATATATATATATATATATATATATATATATATATATTAGTTAAGGGACCTAGGGCCTGTATAAAAAGTTGAATTTTGTATTTTTTGACTCGATTCTTTTCTTGCTTCAAACTTTCAATATCTTAACTCTGCATCTGATTTTGAACATTTTTGCATTCGGAAGTATGCATCTAAACTAACGGTTGCAAAAATAGAGGCCTTGCAGGTTAAACTGGAACATCCTGTATAATCTTCATTGGGGGTATCCATAAATGTCACCCATTTTTTTATAGTTTTGACCCCCCCCCCCTCCCTTCTTTGTCACACTGCACCTTAACCCCTCCTTCCCCATGTCACATGTCATGCTTTTTTCATAAATGTATTTTTATTAAAAAATGTGATATTTTCATGAAAAATATGTTATGTGTCACACTTTTTGTTACCCCTCCCCCTATGTCACCAACTGTCTCTTTCACTAATGCCCCACTCCCCCTCAAAGGGGGACATCATTTATGGACTGTCCCTTAAGTGTTATTCTCATTATATAAAAAATATCAAAGTTGCAGAGCAATATTGTCAGATTACTATAACAAATTCATCTCCTGTTGTCCTTTTTGATTGATCAATTTGCAACTTACTTCCAACAAACCAGCAGTTATGGCCGCTGTCTTTTTTACAGGCTTCTTTGCCAAATTACGCCATGACAATTTATTGTTTCATTTCTTGCTAAACAAGTCTTACTTCATTTCAATGATATCAGAAAAGTTTACACTGCTCAGATTTTGGAGAAACAAGCCAACAACACTGATGTCCTCATAATTATAAGAGCTTTTGAAAAGTTCAGTACAAATACAACTCTTGTTGTTGGCGAGATGTTGATTTGTTAATAATACTGACAGCATTAACTCCTACTGCAATAATTATTTGCTTTTTAAAACTTGGCAGAATTAGAACAGAAGAAAAACGTACACAGTGTGATCTAAAACTAACCAAACTTTTTAGTGATAGAATAAAATAAGCATAAGGATGTTTTAAAGCTAATATTTATTCAAAATAGGATTTACAAGGTACAATCTAAAAGTTACGGACAAGTTGTATAAAACCTTACGCTGAATAGTTCACATCACCAAAGCACATCCACCTTCAAAATAGTCACCTTGAGCGACTATGTACTACTGCCAATGTTCATTTAATTTTTGGGAGGATTCTTGGAAGCCATTTTTTGCAACCTCCTATAAGGCCTCCTGCGATGCAGCTTTAACTTCTTCTGACGAAAGAAAGTGGCATCCCTCTGCAAATGTTTTTCAACTGCTGGGAACAGGTAAAAGTCCCACGGAGCTAAGTCTAACAAAACACTGTGTTATTTGTTTGACATCCAATTGAAGCTTGCATCCTTAACATGGAATTTGCCTTCTTCACCACAATGAAGTTAAAGCTGTATCACAGGAAATGGAGAAAAATGGCTTCCCGAAGTGCTTCCAAAAGTTATATGAACGTTGACAGAAGTGCAGAGTCACTCAAGGTTATTATTTTGAAGATTGATGTGCTTCGGTGATGTGAACTATTCAGGGAAAGGTTTTATACAACTTGTCCATAAATATAATGTATTTAACTCAAACTCAATACAGCATTTTGAACAATGAACCAGTTTATTCATAGACTTTTTAAATTCCATTTCGGGAAAGTTCTTTAGCACCTGTGTCACAACTGCTTGAATGGCTGGATCATTATAAAAAGCTTCTTTCATTGCAGTTTTCAGTTTATTTTTTCATAGTGATGCTTTTTTTTTTGAGTTAAATGCAATTAAAAAAAACACATAACTTTGAAAAATATCTGGGTTTTATTCTCTTAAAAGAAAAATTTTTGTGCCACGTGATTCTCTTTACGGTATAAATTTTCTATTTAAGTTAATTTCAGGGTGATTTCTTTTTTTTTTTTGACAGAAATAATGTAAAATTGTGTGAAAAGGGATTGAAAACCATATGTAGTGGCTGAGTAACTAAAGAAAGCAACAATCCTCAACCAAAATAACTGCAAAGTCATCATCACCAAAAATAATATAATGAATATATCTAAACGTAACTGTGAAGTGGCGTTACTGTAAGCAACTGCAAATTACTGTAAGTAATTTGCAGATGTTTTGCCAAAAAGTGCTGCACAACCTCAAGAGTAGATAATTTACTTAGCAAAAATAATTTTTAGAGAGCTGAAAATGTCAGGATTTTTTCTTCTTATGACCAACTTTCACACAACAGGCAATGTGAAGCAAAGGGATGTAACTGAACTTTTTAAAGTTTTGAGTGGAACCCATTTAAAGTTCAGATCCTGAGTAGGCTTTCATTGAAACTTTTCTAAATGATGCTGTATAGCAGCAACAATCAGGCCTACAAGTATTATCCGTTGCCCCAAAACAGAGGAGTGGTTCTCCTACCAATTTGTACCAATTATCAAAAAAAAATTTATTTTAGCAATTACATCCCTTTGCTTCTCACTGCCTCATATGAAATAATTAAGAAATGTCACTACGACACCTTATCTGAATTTCAAAATGGCTCTTAAATGCCAAACTCAAACACTTCCTTTGAAAACAGATATTTGAAATAGAGATTAATCACTAAATAGAGCTTTCCTTGTCTTGTTATCCTATATTAGCTTCTCCTTACACCAGGAGATTTGTGCACATCTGTGCTTCACATTTCATACTTGGTTTTATTTCAGGGGCCAATGGTTGAAACTCCAAATTATGCAATTGTGTAAATGTAGTTGACTTTTACACCACAACTCTAGAATTTTTCTTACAACTCTTGATGTAAGTATCAGTTTTTAAATGATTACTTTGAATGATTTGCTTTCATTTTTGGCAGTTGTTACGAGCTTTCTACCACATTTACTTCAGTTACTTTTAGCTGTGGTTGGTTTTATATTATTCTTCCAAACAGTGGATAGAGAAACATTCATTTAATCTGAGACAACTCATTTTCTCAGCTATAGATAGTGATATAACATACAATTTCATTCTTTAAGAAATACTACATTGACAACCTATTTGCAGCATCAGAAGAACCTACGATTTTCCTATCATCAAGATTTATACTTGTTGGGACCTATTGGTTAACAGGTATGCAAATATTTTCTTCTTTTTTATCGAACTCACATTGAATTAATTGATTACTCTAATTTTTTGAGTAATACATAAAAAAACAACATTTTCAAATGTGTTGATGACCCTTAAAAGGCTAAAATTATATCTTCAAGGTTGTCGTAATGTGTTTAACAAACTGTTAAAAAGCAATTGTGTCACTATTTTAATTTGCATGTGATTATTTTACACAATGCATAAACAAATTTTGTTTTAAAAGTTCAGTTATTCTATTATTTTGAATTTGGGTTGCATAATGGCAACTTTAGGTTTCATAAAAAAACTTACTACTTTTTAAAACATTATTTCTTTCTTCATCATTTTAATTATACAATTTATAAAAAGTTTTCTTAGTTTTTTAAAGACTGGTGGAAAATTTCTATAGGATTTTTACTAATTATTTTAGGAGTATTTAAGTATATTTCATATAAGGATTGCAAAAATTTATTATTTTTTGCAGTATTTATTTCATTATTATCTCTTTCAGCTTTGTCTCAGAAAAAAAAAACCAGGAAATGTTGGAGGATTCCAATTTGATATGGATTTTATTATATTTTTATTCCATATTCATAATGAATGCCAATCATTCAGAAAAATATATAAGTAGCTACTTCAAGTAAGTAATGTACATAACAAGTATTTAACTGTGCTTTGCTAATAAAATAAAAAAGCAAACACTCAACTTATGATTCTGGTAGGAATACAGAAATTTTGATTACATGCATGTACAATAATAAGGAACAAAATGTATTTTTTAAAGTAAATGGTTATTTAAACACTTACGGTCTAAGAGAGCTGCTTCTCCCAGCTCTGCTTGTCTTTGAGATTTAATCACATCAAATGGAAGAGTTATAGCAGCAGCCGCCTAGTTCGGAGAGAAAAAAGTAGAATCTTAAAGACAAAATTATTAAAGGACTATAGAAATTATATTACTGAGAATATTTGTACATAAATCAATACAATGAAACTTCTATGAGAGTCCACCTTTATACAGCAACCATCTCTGTTAAAGACCAATTTTCTAAAGAACCGATTTTTTCTCCTATTGATTCAATGTTTGAAGTTCTCTATGAGAGATAAGACAAAACTGTGATTGATTTCTTTATTAAAATGTTCTTGTTTTTCTCCTCTTCACATACTCACAAACTCAATTTATTTTGCAATCAAGGCTTCAACTTTTAAAAGAATACACTGTGTGCCAAATTCAGAAGCACACAATGTGTTAATATAAATGGTCTTTATTCCAAATTAAAAAATAAACAACAAAAAGAGGTACTTTCAGAAAAATTGAGGGAGGGGTGCAGAGGAGAAATAATCTAAAATGTTGGTACACTGTAAAAGTTTTTTGAAACATACAATAGATTCCTTAATTCAAAAAATGAAAGCACAAATAATTGTTTTAAGTATTTTTAAGCATTAGCAAAATTTTGTTTCAATTGTTTGAACCATATAATGTTGACTGTTCTCTGAGCAATCATCTCTTAACAACCAATTTCTCTGTGAGGGATTCATCCTGCGAGGTTTCACCGTATTAGCATCATAGTTCAGGTGCATATGTGTATATGTGTTACTAAGAACAAAAAAAAAATTAACAAGTAAATTAGCTTACAAAGATTTAGATCAGATTGCTACGTGGACATCAAACCAGGTTATGTCATTCAATGTTGGAGTGTGTAGACTGCTAAATTTTACTTTTACTACATATTATGTTACTAATACAAAAATATGCCATTTCAGATGCAGCAACAATTTGGTAATTTGAATATTGTAAAAAGAGATTAATTTAAGTCCTGTCTACAGAGTGGCATAAATAGTAACAAAACCCTTAGAGTTATTAAATTTTATTAAAAATATTCTAACATTGTGAAGAAGTGAGGCTCTAATCTTTACAGTTGTATCATTCAGTTTTAGTCCCTTTATCAAAAGCAACATTTCATAGGAAAAAGCTCCAAGAAAGGCTATCTTTTTCCTTTCCTTTTGAGTTGAAAAAAGGGTTTTCATGTGACTCAGAAATATATCTTAGAAATTCTTGTTGCTATTTGTGCTTTTTTTAACATTGTTTTTGAGTTTCTAACTTATTTCTATGTGAGTTTTTTGGAAATTTTTGGAAATTAAAAAAGTTGAGTATAATTAAGCTCTTGTGCATCAGAAGTTTGAAGTAAATAAGCTGCAGATGGTCTCATGTCAGCAGAGACTTTATTAAATATTCAGCAAAGCATAAATACCATTGCTTGTAGATGTGTATCTGACTGAAAAGTTAAAATATAATAATAAATAAATATTATGCACATATGGCAATCAGAGCTAAATGATAGTTCCTAGGACACAACAACCAGACATCTTCAGTACTTATATTTACTAAATACTCTAAAACTAGAGTTTGAGGGGGGGGAATACATTTTTCTCTTGTCCACAGAATTTCTGTCACACTGCTGACCCTTTATCCCAAAAGCCAATTAATAGAATTGCCTAAGATTTTCAACTCTTATTTTCAGCATGTCTTCATATATGTCTTTTTGAAAAACTAAAATTCAAATTTTAAAGCAGAGGGAAACCTCCCTTTCAAGATTTAAATTTGGAGGGAATCATAATTTTTTGAAAGGGACAATAATAACATAACTTAAAACTTTTGTATGTTAGCATGTAGTAAAATTTAAAATAAATTTTTTTTCATAGCTTTATCTTAAGTCTAAAAATTATTTATTCTTATTACACTACATAAATCTGCAAAAATGTTTTGAAATTTAATTAAATGTTCCAAATCTTAACAAAGTTAAACTATCTTTAGTAGAAGAGTATAAGGAGATTGCATTATTGCATTAGTAGAGTTGACATTTTTAGCCAATTTATTTCCATGATCATAATCAGTTGCTCAAACAACTAACCTAAAATACTATCAAAAAATATTCATCCATGGAGATGAATGTTAAATACTTTGAAATAGAAATTTTTTATTCTTGCTAGGGATGAGCTTACTTCTGAAGTGTTATAAATGAAATTAAGCTCAAATGGAGAAATTATTTAAAGGTAAATAGGTTATCATTATTAATAACAACACCAACATGCATGTCAGTCCCAATTATTTTTAAAATTTGTACCTTCACACATAAATCAAAAGAGATAGATTTGTGTCTTTGCAGAAATGTTATGAATCTTCTGCAGGTACTTTCCAGTTCTGAGTATTTTCCAGAAAACAAATCTGAGAAATTTAGGTGGTAATCTTACCATTAGCCTTGAAAAATATAAAATGTGTCTGAGCACCCATAAAGCAAGATTCAAGTCACTAGGACACTATTGGAAGGGCTATGTAGATCAATAAAATTTAGGTTCCTGCTGGTATTAGAGCCCAGGTTTGTGGCGAGGAAGCTTTGTGTTTTACATTTTGTGTGCTACTGGATGCCAGTTTTTTTTTTTTTTTCCCCTCCTGTAAGAGGCAGGTAAACAGTTTTACTCTATTCACTGCCCTCAAGCATAGATCATGTAAAGAAAATAATGACATATATACTCATATATGTCAGCAAATGATGTAGAAAATTTTGTTGATGCAGATCAACATTGAGTACGTTCAAACAAAATGTTTGCTTCTCTGAGATAAGTTGCGAATAAATAACATTAAAATTGTAAAACTGTGTTTTACGGTTACAAGGAACAACTTTTTCATTGCAAAAAACTCAGCTTAATGGATAAAAAGACATGTTTTTGTTGGTTGTCTTTTTCTCAAGAAGCTCCTTTTTCACATTGAAGAAGTATTTCCTTGTAAGTCAGAAAAATACCTCGGCTTTTAAGGTGCCCCCCATAAGTCAAAAACTGGGGAGGAAATGTTTGATGGAGAATGTAGATTTCAAGTTAGAAGAGTTAGTTAAAAGCTATAGTAAAAATCAGTTCAAAGTTAAGAGAGTAGGCAAAGAGCAAGATATTTGTTTAGGTAAACCTCAGTAGAAAAACCTATGTTCAACAGCCAATATTTACTTTTGTTCAGAAGAATATAAAATTCTAGTCATAATATTATTTCAGATTAGCAATGATTCAAAATATTAGAAACAAAAAGTTCCTATGAAACTAATATAGTCAACATTAATGTATGTAGTGAATTAAAAATCTGAAACTAAAACTGTTTTCGGTTTACTTCATAAGTTGAAATCATGACTTAGTAGTAAAATGTAACTCATAGTGTTTCTTATAATGTTAAACCAGGAAGCTTTTTGCATTTTTCTATGACATTAAATTTAATTATAAATAAAAGATAAGAAGTTGAAAACATTGTAATAAATATAAGCTTAAGAAAATTGAAAAACACACAACGATTTATACATTACTGTCATATGCAAAGTCCGATAAAATGCTTTGAAATCTGAGGTGCCAAGAAAAAATCTTAGGCACCACACCTGATCATTTATTTTTCAAGCTTTTAGAGAAAAATTGGGTGTAATATGGCTTGTCCACCCTTCATTTTGGGATAAATAACTTATTCAAATAAATACAAAATATAATTAAAAACAAAAAGAAATC